>NC_091756.1:60448840-60461340 GCF_043380555.1 Nothobranchius furzeri | reverse complement strand
GGACCAGTGGTGACAGGAAACTCATGTTACAGAATTACATTAAATAAGCTTCATATTCCACGTAAAAAGGGAGCTGAAACTGCTTTATTTCCTTCATAGAAGAGTTTTTTGAAGCTTCACTGACTTGAAAATATCCTTTAAGTAAGTAATAAACTTTTAGTCTTTTGCTTTCTTTTCCTGGCGGATTCCAACCATGGTGGAACTATGTGACACTGAGTGATGGCTCGTCCTGCATCCCGCTTACGTGAGACAGGGAATGAGCTCAGAGCTCCCCCAGGTTGTGGATAACTCAAGGGAAGGCGATGCCATCGGTCAATCACACATGTAACGTTCATTTTCTCATTCTCACGTTTTCAGCGCTGCCACGTCACTCCACAACACACTTGTTGTTTTAGGAGTTCCTCCCCGGACATGTCCAGGATTTCGCTTGGGTGGTTTTCTTTAGAGCAAAGCAATTCATGGACTAAAATAAACTTTTCTCTGGCTTACGGCAAGCCAAAGCAAAGTTCTAAAGGAAAAGGATGCCATAGATCAGTTAAAGAAAAATATTCACTTCTCTTGTCAAAATTTGAGATTTTACAGCTACAACGTTGTCGTGTCATTGGACGAGACCAAAGAAGGTCACAACGACCTACGCTCTGTGCACTCAGCCTGCACCTCTTCAGCTCTGGCTCACCTTTGGTAGCAGGGTAATAAATCCTGTCTGCTGTTGTGTGTGCAGGTTTAAATCCAGCTTCTATTGGACAAGGGGCATGCTAAAGCTCAGCTCTCTATGCTCAGCACTCCAGTCTCTGTATAGTTCAGCAAATAACAGCTTATCTGATTTTCAAATGTCATACATTTTACAAATTTGCTAAAAAATTGTATACAAGACTGCTTGTTTACATAAGTTTTTTTATGTTTTAAACACAAATGAAAGACTTAAAGAGATAATCCCCCACAGTTGAAACTTTGTTGACACATTTCCCAGAGTTAGCTAAGTGGGAAAAAAACATTTTTAGCTAGCCCGCTCATTCTCCTGACCTGGCCGCGTTCATTTGCTTTAGCTTAGCATAAAACACAGCAAGTGAATGGGTCCAGCTAGCACTGCGAGTAAAAACATCCTTAAAATCACTCCGTAGTGATCCCAATTCTGTTTGGTGACCTTAATAATCTAGCACTCGTCCGCTATCTAGCACTATCTAGCACTCGACGAGTGCTAGATAGTGCTCCATCAGGGGACTCCATTGTCCTGCTGGGGGACTTCAATGCTCACGTGGGCAATGACAGCTTGACCTGGAGGGGTGTGATTGGGAGGAACGGCCCACCTAATCTGAACTCGAGCGGTGTTTTGTTATTGGACTTCTGTGCAAGCCGCAGTTTGGCCATAACGAACACCATGTTTGAACATAAGGATGCCCACCGGTACACTTGGTACCAGGGCAGCCTAGGCCACAGGTCGATGATAGATTTTGTAGTCGTATCATCTGACCTGCGGCCGTATGTTTAGGACACCCGAGTGAAGAGAGGGGCGGAGCTGTCAACTGATCACCACCTGGTGGTGAGTTGGATCCGATGGCAAGGGAACATGCCGCGTAGACCTGGCAGACCCAAACGCATAGTGAGGGTCTGCTGGGAACGCCTGGCAGAAGAACCTGTCAAGACGGTCTTCAACTCCCACCTCCGGCAGAGCTTTGACCACGTCCCGAGAGCAGTGGGGGACATTGAGTCCGAGTGGGCCTTGTTCCACTCTGCGATTGTCGAGGCGGCTGTTGCTAGCTGTGGTCGTAAGGTGGCCGGTGCCAGTCGTAGTGGCAACCCCCGTACCCGCTGGTGGACACCAGAGGTTCGGGGAGCCGTCAGGCTGAAGAAGGAGGCCTACAGGGCGTGGCTGGACTGTGGGTCTCCGGAGGCAGCAGACAGGTACCGGATAGCCAAGCGGGGTGCAGCAGTGGCAGTTGCCGAGGCAAAATCTCGGGCGTGGGAGGAGTTTGGTGAGGCCATGGAGAAAGACTATCGATCGGCTCCAAAGAGGTTCTGGCAAACTGTCCGGCGCCTCAGGAGAGGAAGGCAGCAACTCGCTCACACTGTTTACAGTGGGGATGGGGAGCTGCTGACGTCAACTGAGGCTATAGTCGGACGGTGGAAGGAATACTTTGAGGAGCTCCTCAATCCCACCAATGCGCATTCCGAGGAGGAACCAGAGCTGGGAGGCCTGGGGATGGACTGTCCGATCTCGGGGGCAGAAGTTGCTGAGGTAGTCAAACAACTACACAGCGGCGGAGCCCCGGGGGCGGATGAGGTTCGTCCTGGGTATCTCAAGGCTATGGATGTTGTAGGGCTGTCATGGTTGACACGTCTCTACAACATTGCGTGGTCATCGGGGGCAGTTCCTAGGGAGTGGCAGACCGGGGTGGTGGTCCCCATCTTTAAGAAGGGTGACCTGAGGGTGTGTTCCAACTATAGGGGGATCACACTCCTCAGCCTCCCTGGAAAGGTCTACGCCAAGGTACTGGAGAGGAGGGTCCGATCGATAGTTGAATCTCAGATAGAGGAGGAGCAATGTGGTTTTCGTCCTGGCCGTGGAACTGTGGACCAGCTCTATACCCTTGCAAGGGTGATGGAGGGGGCATGGGAGTTTGCCCAACCAATCCACATGTGCTTTGTGGATTTGAAGAAGGCTTATGACCGTGTCCCCAGGGGCACCCTGTGGGGGACGCTCCAGGAGTATGGGGTGGGTGGCTTTCTGTTAAGGGCCATTCAGTCCCTTTACCAGAGGAGCGTGAGTTTGGTCCACATAGCCGGTAGTAAGTCGGACCTGTTCCCAGTGAGGGTTGGACTCCGCCAGGGCTGCCCTTTGTCACCGGTTCTGTTCATCACTTTTATGGACAGAATTTCTAGACGCAGCCGTGGTGTGGAGTGTGTCGAGTTTGGTGGCAGGAGAATCTTGTCTCTGCTTTTTGCGGATGATGTGGTCCTCCTAGCTTCATCCAGCTCTGACCTTCAGCTCTTGCTGGGTAGGTTCGCGGCCGAATGTGAAGCGGCTGGGATGAGGATCAGCACCTCCAAATCTGAGACCAGGGTTCTCGACCGGAAAAGGGTGGCTTGCCACCTCCGGGTCGGGGGAGAGGTCCTACCTCAAGTGGAGGAGTTTAAGTATCTCGGGGTCTTGTTCACGAGTGAGGGTAGGAGGGATCGGGAGATCGACAGGCGGATTGGTTCGACGTCTGCAGTGATGCGGACGCTGAGCCGATCTGTCGTGGGGAAGAGGGAGCTGAGCCAGAAAGCCAGGCTCTCGATTTACCGGTCGATCTACGTCCCAATCCTCACCTATGGTCATGAGCTTTGGGTAATGACCGAAAGAACGAGATCGCGGATACAAGCGGCCGAAATGAGTTTCCTCCGTAGGGTGGCCGGGCTCAGCCTTAGAGATAGGGTGAGGAGCTCGGACATTCGGGAGGGACTCGGAGTAGAACCGCTGCTCCTCCGGATCGAAAGGAGCCAGTTGAGGTGGTTTGGGCATCTGGTCAGGATGCCTCCTGGACGCCTCCCCGGGGTAGGGATGCACCGATGGATCGGCATTTGATCGTAATCGGCCGATTGCGCCCCTATCGGTTTTGATCGGAATTTTCAAAATAGATCAAAGCAAACCGATCAGGTAGGGTTGTCACGGTAACCAGTGTAGCGGGAAACCCCGGTAAAAAAATAAAAAGTTGACAATAATAATAACCGTCTTGTTTTTTAAAAAACTATATTATCTTGGTGGGTTTACCGTGGCTGCGGTGTAGGCGTGATGACCCTTACCAGCCACCGTATCATCGGCTGAAGTTGCCGGCGGCACATGCACGCTTTGTTTACAACAAAACTTTCTTGAAGCTAAAGCTGAAATAATGGTCAAAGGAGGAGACGGCAGCGCTCAGGAGGACATTTATTATCCCTCAAAGTCGGAATTATGGGCATATTTTAGATATTTGAAGAATGCCGAGGGAGTTTGTAGAAGACGGACGGACGGCTATCCTGTTTGCAGCACGTGCAGAAAAAGTGTCTGTGAAAGGCAGCAACGCTTCAAATCTCATGACACATCTGTGTGACCATCACCCACAACTCTGCAGTCAACGCAAGGCAAGCTAACGTTAGCGTTTTAGCTAAAATGCGTGATCCGAGGATTTGGGTTGAGGGAGAACGCAACGAGTCGCTATATAAAGCAGCCGCAGCGCCGCTACCTGCATATAAACCGTGTCGCGGACACCGCCATGTTGAAATGACGCTATGCATTACGGGGCTCCCAGGGGCAGATAAGAGTTGGTCTCTCTCCGAGAATAATTATGAATTTAACAATGATTACTGCCTGATGACATTTTACCACATCTGCAAAGCTCACTGGAAGGACACAAACCGAGGACAATATTTTCCTGATATAGGGTTTATTACTCAAGTAAGGGTAAAAAAGTATCTGATTAGAAGGCTACTTGAGTATTGAGTATCATCTGATCTAATATTTTTAAAATGATGACATCAAACAGACATAAAATAAGAAGTTATGGGCAAATATTGGTATTTTAAAGACTAAAGGGGAAAAATGTAAACAAATAAACAACATAATTACAAAACAACACATTTTAGGCTAAATTTAGACACAAACTGAGGACAATATTTCCTGACATACAGGGTTTATTTAATTGTGTGAAAATGTAGCACGTTTAAAAAAAATACCGCGATAATACCGAAAACCGTGGTAATTTTGGTCACAATAACCGTGAGGTTACATTTTCACACCGTGACAACCCTAATACAGACCATTTTAGATTAGGTTACATTTCCTTTATTCCCAGATTATGTAGTTTGTAGCACTCATTATAATGTTGTAGAAAATTTCTGGCCAATCCACGTGATCGGTATCGGTGATCGGTATCGGTGATCAGCATTCTTTGATATCGGTATCGGTGATCGGCAGCAAAAAACCTGATCGGTGCATCCCTACCCCGGGGAGGTGTTTCGGGCATGTCCTGCCGGCAGAAGGCCCCCGGGTCGACCCAGGACACGTTGGAGAGGTTACATCTCCAATCTGGTCCGGGAACGCCTTGGGGTCCTGCCGGAGGAGCTGGTGGACAAGGCCGGGGAGAGGACGGCCTGGAGCTCCCTAATTGGGATGCTGCCCCCACGACCCGGACCCGGATAAGCGGAGGAAGACGAGACGAGACGAGACGAGACCTTAATAATCAGACTGACTCCAAGTGGAAATAATTAGTAACATAAAGGAACAACAGGCGCCATTTTAGACTTGGGACTACTTTATAACAGGGCTCTGTATCAGGGCAGTGGATGGTGTACTAAAGGGGCGGTGTACGGTGTTTCGAATGACGTTTCTGAGTTGCAGGTGTTTGACTTCCTGTGTGGGGCGGCGGTAGTGGCTGTTCGGCATCTGGGGTTTAATGCACATGGGTCCATTCGGCTGTTGATTACTTTTGACGCGGTGGAGCGCCCTACTCGTGTCATGTTGGGCTACCTACGTTTCTCGGTCAGGGCATGTGAGGAGTTCCCTCTGAGGTGCTGTTGGTGTCGGGGCGTTGGTCATAAGGCTGGTGCCTGTGTTGGTGTGAGGTGTCGGCAGTGCGGGGATGACCATGAGGGAAATCGTTGCGATCTTCCGCTCCCCGCTGTTGTAACTGTGATGGGAACCATCAAGCAGCGTATTGAGGTTGTGTGGCGTGTAGGACGGTGGTGGAGGTGGAGAAGTTTCAGGTAGAGCATGAGGTGTCTTATGCTGAGGCGGTGCGTCGTGTGGGGGTTGGGGGTGCATCGGGGTCAAAGCCTTGCAATGTGCCTCTGTCGGCTGGAGGTGCAGATGACAGGCAGGTGTGGAGGTTGTGAGGAAGAAGAGAACGTTTTTGGCCTTTTTGCTTGAAGCTTTGTGGCTGACAACAAGTCTGATGTGGCTCGCGAGGTGACTGCTGCTGTGGAGGCTTTTTTTGGGTTTCTTGTGACGTGTCCCGACAACAGAGATAGATTTGTTTTGACCGGTTAGCAAGCCGTTGTAACATTTAATCAACAATTGAACCTCAATTTTTACAGTGCAATAATAAAGTGTATCCTAGTTCAGAATGTATTCTTACTAGTCATTAAAAATAACAACATCAACAGATATCTTGATGTCAGTGGAAACGATATTTATTAAAAACTGCACTAGTTGGAGCTGATTTTGAGAAACTCATTTTGTACATTTCAATTAGAGCTCTTAATTATGAAACATACTGTAAATCCTCTAATACTGGCTCGTATTCAATTAATGGCCGGGTATCATATTTTGGCCGGAGTCGGCGGAGGTGAATAATGGCCGGTATCTTATTGTGGCCGGGTGGAATGTGGTAACAAGCAAGTACGGGGGGCGGTTGTGTCATCGTCTCACTTTTGATTTGCCAGTGATAGACCGCGAGGGTAACTTTAACCATGCGGAGACGAAGAGGAGGCGAAAATTTGATATCAAGTTCAAAGAGAGCGTGCTGATTATGCTGCAGAACACTCTGGGGAGCAGTAGGGGTGGTATGAACTAGTCGACTTCACTATAGTGACTTTTTATGCCTGTCATCGACTAGTCGCTGTCACGTGATAATGACCGGCAAGATGCAGTCCACGGAAAAGACAGCAGCCTGCTGTCAGCAGGTGACAAGCTCCTGCGCTCGGGGGGGCAACGCGCTGTGCCAGAGCGTCGGTACTGACACGCGATCGTTCATGTCGGTTCATTTCCTTTAATGTTTTCTGTCTTTTATTTGCGCCTGATGTGTATCGCTGCTGTGGAGCGGGGCACATCACCTTGTCATCCGACGCACCGATCACTGATGCGGCCGCCAAGCAGGGAGCACTCCGCTGTTTTTGCGGTCGGTAGATCTTTTAGAACTGCAGTTCAAAGGTAACTCATGAGGTGAATATATATGAACCCAGGTAGCAGTTTTTCTTTAGGATTGAGAGGAGATGCAGGAAGATAATAAACAGACAGGACAGAAAAATAGTCAAATAAAAACAAGTTAGTTTTTGTACCTGCTGGTTGCAACAAACAGACACCATTGAAGGTAATCAGAAGTGAGGAACAGAAAATGAAATAAATATTTTAATGTTTAGTGCAGCAGGAACTCTGAGAGGCTGCAGGCGCATCAGTGAGTTTGCGGCCGCTGCGCAGGGGGAGGGGGGAGGGCTGAAGCAGAAACTACCGTTGTTAAAAGAAATGTGTTTAACTTTGAAAATGTGGACGCAATATTAATTGTCCAAAACTCCAGCGAACCATTACTTCATTTTGCTCAAATAGAAATTGAGGCCTGCCTCTAATTCTGGCCCTCCTTCCAATAAAGGCCTGGAGCTTGATGAGCTTGAGTCAAATACAGGCCCGGGCCTGTATTAGAGGATTTACGGTATTTCAAATTGGTGAAATAACAATAAAAGTTCCAGCTATCGGTACTTGTTTTATATAAAAACATTTAAACTAGTAACACTTTAATTCTAATCTTCCCAGAAACAAATAACATCTTGTCATCAGTTTTGAAATTGTCATTTATTTTATTCCTCCTATCCATAATCCAGCGAGCCTAACATTGTAATCAAGGGGTTTCTCCTAGTAAGAAATCAGTTTCTGCTATCCACATCCAGATAGGAAACATCCAGATAGGAAACATCCAGATAGGAAACATCCAGATAGGAAACATCCAGATAGGAAACATCCAGATAGGAAACATCCAGATAGGAAACATCCAGATAGGAAACATCCAGATAAGGAACATCCAGATAGGAAACATCCAGATAGGAAACATCCAGATAGGAAACATCCAGATAGGAAACATCCAGATAGGGAACATCCAGATAGGAAACATCCAGATAGGAAACATCCAGATAAGGAACATCCAGATAGGAAACATCCAGATAGGAAACATCCAGATAGGAAACATCCAGATAGGGAACATCCAGATAGGAAACATCCAGATAGGAAACATCCAGATAGGGAACATCCAGATAGGAAACATGCAGATAGGAAACATGCAGATAGGAAACATGCAGATAGGGAACATGCAGATAGGAAATATGCAGATAGGAAACATCCAGATAGGAAACATCCAGAAAGGAAACATCCAGATAAGGAACATCCAGATAGGAAACATCCAGATAGGGAACATCCAGATAGGAAACATCCAGATAGGAAACATGCAGATAGGAAACATGCAGATAGGAAACATCCAGATAGGAAACATGCAGATAGGAAACATGCAGATAGGAAACATGCAGATAGGAAACATCCAGATAGGAAACATCCAGAAAGGAAACATCCAGATAAGAAACATCCAGATAGGAAACATGCAGATAGGAAACATCCAGATAGGAAACATCCAGATAAGAAACATCCAGATAGGAAACACTTATTTATGGAGAGGAGATGCAGCAAACCCAATACACACGAATGGTAAATGTGATGTCATTTGTTCTAGGAAAATTTACATTTAAATATCTGTGTATTCATGATGATGGTAAGAATATATTTGATGACTCCTTTGTTATTTTTATTAGAAACAACAGATTAATGCATTTCTAGGAAACGTGTTCTGTCTGCCTAATAAGTGTGCAAAGTGCTTGCCTCCCATCACATGGACAGTGGAATGGTGTAGGCGTGTAAATGTTTGTGCTTTGGCTCACGTGACCCTGATAAAGTGGGAAGTTCAGATGTGACCCATATATTTTGAATCAATCAGACTTTTTGCAGAATCAGGAAGATTTACCCGGTGCTGATGCGAGGAGATTGACATCACAAACTAGTGCCGCAGACCTAGAATAATTGTGTTACGATGTAGATGTGCGTGGATTCAAACGCAGGTGAGTGAGCTTCTGGGAGTCCACCGAGACGGTAAAGAAGCTTTTATTTTTAAGGTCAGGAGCAACAGGACAAGTGAACAGGGGCTGTGGAGCAGAACCTGACAAACAGATCAAGTGCTAATAAAACAGGTTTTACAAATTTTTTTGTCATTTTAATTAATTTATTTTTTTATTTAATTTTATTCTTGTGAAGCCCTGTGTGATTTTTATCTTGAGAGGCACCATAAAAGATCATTTTTTCTTCTTCTTTTTCTATATTTCAATCAATCAATCAATCAATTAAAGCTTTATTTATAAAGCGCCTTCCGCAACCCTGTCAGGAAGCCCAAGGCGCTGAACACGGTACAGTAGAAAGTTAAATATAGTGAATAAATCAGAAAATAAAAGCAATTCAACAACACATATTTGTGTTTATGACAGGGCTCTGTATCAGGGCGGTGGATGGTGTACTAAAGGGGCGGTGTACGGTGTTTCGAATGACGTTTCTGAGTTGCAGGTGTTTGACTTCCTGTGTGGAGCAGCGTTTGTTTGTTGTAAACAAACAACACATATTTGTGTTCTTTGAAAAAACATTGCAGACACAAAGACAGTCCGAGGGCGGTAGCTGTAACTAATCTCTCTACCGGACGTTTCAGGAGCGACAGGTGATGTTCAGAGGGAGGACAGCAGAAGTGGACAGAAGACTTTGTTGCATGTTCATAACAGCAGAGCAGCGGATCCTGAGAAAGTTCTGATGTGTCGGGACGATTCTGGACACGAGACAATTTCACTGGAATTTTATAAAAAGTGACATTTATGCAAAAGTCTTGTACAGTGGGTAAATACGTACTCGACTTACTATTTCATATCGTTTTAGTGAGTTTTCTTGGGTTCCCCTGATGTTTCACATTTGCCACTCTTCGTGGATTTACTCACGAATACTCACACACACACACACACACACACACACACACACACACACACACACACACACACACACACACACACACACACACGCGCGCACACACACACACACACACTCACACACACACACACACACACACACACACACACACACACACACACACACACACACACGCGCACACACACACACACACACTCACACACACACACACACACACACACACACACACACACACACACACACACACACACACACACACACACACACACACACACACACACACACACACACACACTCACACACACACACACACACACACACACACACACACACACACACACACACACACACACACACACACACACACACACACACACTTCCCTCTCCCCAGCCACTTGGGCCAGCTCCTCCGGGGGAATCCCAAGGCGTTCGCTGGCCAGGTGAGAGACGTAGTCCCTCAAGCGTGTCCTGGGTCTCCCTTTAGGTCTCCTCCCGGTTGGACGTACCCGGAAAACCTCACCAAGAAGGCGTCCAGGAGGCATCCTGACCAGTTGCCCGATCCATCTCAACTTTCTGCTCTCCATGTGGATGAGCAGCCAATCTACTCCGAGCCCCTCCCGTATGACCGAGCCTCTCACCCTATCTCTAAGGGAGAGCCCAGACACTGCGGAGAAAACTCATTTCCACCGCTTGTATCCGCGATCTCGTTCTTTCGGTCACTACCCAAAGCTCGTGGCCATAGGTGAGGGTAGGAACGTAGATCGACCGGTAAATCGAGAGCTTCGCCTTCTGACTCAGCTCTCTCTTCATCACGACAGACCGGTACAACGCCCGCATCACTGCAGATGCAGCACCAATCCGCCTACCAACAAAAGCCATAATAGCTTACTGCCTTTGTGTGTTTGCATGTAATCTGGTTAGTTTCTTCTTCCTTTTCTATAAGTGTTTGTGCTGCAGCAGCAAATGAATGTCCTCATAGTGGGATCAATATATTCTATTCTGTTCTATTCTGTTCTATTCTATTCTATTCTATTCTATTCTATTCTATTCTATTCAATTCCGTTCTATTCTATTCCGTTCTATTCCGTTCCGTTCCATTCCGTTCCGTTCTGTTCTGTTCTGTTCTATTCAATTCAATTCAATTCAATTCCATTCCATTCCATTCCATTCCATTCAATTCCATTCAATTCCGTTCCGTTCCGTTCCGTTCCATTCTGTTCCGTTCTGTTCTGTTCTGTTCTATTCAATTCAATTCAATTCCATTCAATTCCATTCCATTCCATTCAATTCCATTCAATTCCGTTCCGTTCCGTTCCGTTCCATTCTGTTCTGTTCTGTTCTGTTCAATTCAATTCAATTCCATTCAATTCCATTCCATTCCATTCCATTCAATTCCATTCAATTCCGTTCCGTTCCGTTCCGTTCCGTTCTGTTCTGTTCTGTTCTATTCAATTCAATTCAATTCAATTCAATTCCATTCAATTCCATTCCATTCCATTCAATTCCATTCAATTCCGTTCCGTTCCATTCTGTTCTGTTCTGTTCTGTTCTGTTCAATTCAATTCCATTCAATTCCATTCCATTCCATTCAATTCCATTCAATTCCGTTCCGTTCCATTCCGTTCCGTTCCATTCTGTTCTGTTCTGTTCTGTTCAATTCAATTCAATTCCATTCAATTCCATTCCATTCCATTCAATTCCATTCAATTCCGTTCCGTTCCGTTCCGTTCTGTTCTGTTCTGTTCTGTTCTATTCAATTCAATTCAATTCAATTCAATTCCATTCAATTCCATTCCATTCCATTCAATTCCATTCAATTCCGTTCCGTTCCGTTCTGTTCTGTTCTGTTCTATTCTATGCAGTCTGGGTTCAGAATTGTCCATGTTTTTGTCCCTAGCATTACATTTAGAAAGCTTTAATTTAGGGCTACAACTTCTGTCATTTATGGTTTGCTTTGACAGCACAGCGAGACGTTTCTGTTGTTCTTTTCTTCAGACTTCAGTGATTAAGATCTGTTTAACTTAGAGGCTCTCGGAGTTCAGTATTTATTGGTTTAGGCAGCTCCCTCCTCCCTTAATTCCTTCCATTTATGTGCCTTCATTCTTTTTTTAATCTCTGCTTTCTTACAAAAAACGGTAAACTCTTTCAAACACATATCTCAGTTATACCCCAGTGTAAACACTGTAGGCAGAACCTTGCATATCTTTATTTGCCTTAGACACGTTTCAGTCTTAAAATGATTCAGTAGAGAAGGCAGAGCCTTTTTGCTGTTTGCTACCTTTTAAAGATCACAGTCAGACTTTTTTCACCACTTTAACACCTCTTTTATTCTGCTCTAGCCCTGATGTAAGTCACATTTAAAACAGTTGTTAGTTACTGTCTAGATATGCTTTTACTGAGTCTTTTCTTATTATTCTGGATGATCGTTTCATGGCAAATGTTCAGACTAACAGGTTAATCTGTTGTTTGGAAGCTCTTGTGGCGCTTTATAGTTACATCTGTGTTCTGTTAAAGAGATCGGTCATTTCTCAGATAAAACACTTCCTGGATGGTTCTTGGGGGAAGACCTCTACCATGTTATCTGAGGCGTGGGAGTAGGGGAGGGAGGAGAAAGAGGAGGAGAGATCCCAGCAACGCAGGAAAACTCCCAGATACAAACCAAAACAGACACATGGCCTGGTTACCAGGAGGCAGAAATAGGACTGGAAGTTGGGAAAGACTCGGTTACAGAGAGGGATTTTTCATGCATGATAGATCCCTGTAGACC
>NC_091756.1:60401340-60441340 GCF_043380555.1 Nothobranchius furzeri | reverse complement strand
TTTGATTGTGGTGTTATAAAAATCTCATGAACCCTTAGATGAATTTTAATGAAACTCTCAGAAATTCATCATTACATGAACATCTACAGCTGATTAACGGCTGGAGCAGCCTAGCCAATTTCCCAAAGACAGAGATGGTTATAACTGTCAGTTTTACAGATATTTAGTTAAAACGTGATGTTCTAGTAGCCGAGGACGTCTTAAGTTCATCGGTTTCAACCTGCAGTGAAGCCCCAGCCCCAGTGAGTCATCAAACCTGTAAAGTCTTCAGCGTTTCCTGTTTTCCAGTCAGCTCCTGCTGCAGATTGCAGACTGCCTCCTCCAGCTGTGCATTTCCTCTGGTAACAGATGCCACTTTCTCTTCCTGTCTCAACCTGTCCATCTCCACCTGACAAGAGCATGAAGGTGACATGTGGCTAACATCATCCCTTTTTACTAACATACCTTCTAAACCCTGCAGAAAATATTGATTTCTCTTTCTGCTATCGAGCTGCACGATGTAGAAAATCAAAGGGATAGTGAAAAAAATCAGCTACAACTACTGATTATTTGCCCACGCAAGGATAATTGTTCATTTACGTGTCATATTTCTTTGGACTCTGTGTGTCTGTACTTTGTCCAGAACCCAGGAGAAAGGCCTCTGACCAACACTAAATGCACATGACTTCAGTTCTGGCCTCTCTGGTGAAAAAGCTTCCAGCAGTTGTAGAATTAAATTTAAGATACTTTAATTACATTTAAAGCCAATCGTGGTTTGGCTTCCTCATATAGTTCAAATGTTTTACCTCATATTCGGCTCAAAGATTTGTTATTTTTGTTCCCTGACCAAAAGAAGTCGAACGTTTTAGAGTTTTTAGAAACGGATCTCACAAGAAGTTGGATCAGTCAGCTCACCTTCTCCAGCCTCTTTCTAAGAGCAGACCGGTCCTTCCTGAGGCGCATCAGGATCTTCTCCGTGTCTGCCTTCTCACCACGCAGCGTTTGCAAGAAGCTCTGCAGACTTTTGAACTTTTCTTGGATTTCCTCCTTCTCTCTCTGCAGCTGCTGGGAAACGTTCAGTTCAGCCTCCTGCTGTTGCTTCAGGCTCTGGGACACAGTCAATCAACCATACATCAAAATAAAGCCTCAACCTTTGCACTGGTTTTACTGCAGCAGCATGACTCACCTCCTTCAGGGTCCTGCTATGTTTCTCCAGCTCTGAGATTTTAAGATCCGAGTCCTCTTGGGCTCTTTGAAAGTTCTGGCTCTGTTGTGTGAGTGCGTGGTTCAGCCTCTTGGTCTCTGAAAGAGCATCCCGTGTTTGATCCAAATGCTCCTACAGGAACATGTGCGTTAAAATGCACGTTACATAAGGAATGTCGTGATTTAGGAACCTTTTTTACTTTTACAAGTAACTGTTGAGAGCTGCAAAATAATTTAAAAAGCAGGGAGAAAAAATTTTCTACAAAGATTTTTGGAATCCACTAAATCTACGTTTAGCTGCTCAAGTAAACGCGGGCAGCCTGCGATTCCCGTTTAAAAGCACCTGTTCCCTTGCATCGACACTTTGTTGAGTGGCGAGTGTAAAACGGTGACAGACGGTACCTGCAGCAGCCGTCGGTCCTGCTCGCTCGTAGTCAGGACCCTCTGCAGCTGTGTTATTTGCTCCTGCAGGCTCTCGTTGTTTGCCCGGTTGTCACTGAGGACGTCTGACAGTTTGTGAACCTGCTCTCTGAGCTGACTCTCATGCTGCTCAGCTCGAGCCAGTGACACGGACATTTTCTTCTCGCTGACTTGCAGTGCCGCGCATCGATCTTCACTCTCACCCAGTTTCCTCCTCAAGTCCGCGAGTCTCTGCTGCAGTGCCCCGACCTCCGCATCCAGCTCAGCTGCCCTCAGCCCGGCCCTCTGCAGCTCACCCTCGCAGGTGCACTGGGAGAGCTCCAGATGGCTCACTCTACTTTCTGCTGCGTCCAGAGACTCTTTGAACCTCCGCTTTTCTGCCTCTGCAAAACATTCTGCACCACGCAAGACGTCCAATTTGTCCTGCGGAGAAATCAGGACAGGATTCTCTTGACTGGATTAAAGGCAGCGTGGGGTGGGCGAGGTTTCAGGTGCGATACACGTATGTTTCATTAAAACAGCCGACAACTTTAAAAAGCTGCTTCTGAACCACAATGACCCCTGAGTTTATGAATTTGAATTCAGAAAAGACACAGGCTGATGTTTTTGGACGTGAGCACCTCTGACACAAACCGTCCAGTTTACCAGTTCCTGTGGATGAAACCTGCAGTAACCTTTCTCAGTGGCCTAGTGGTAGAGTGTCCGCCCTGAGACCGGGAGATCAGGGGTCGACTCCTGGTCGGGTCACACCAAAGACTTTGAAAAAATGGGACCCAACGCCTCCCTGCTTGACACTCAGCATTAAGGGGTTGGATTGGGGGGTTAAACCACCAAACGGTTCCTGAGCGCGGCCGTGTCTGCAGCTCACCGCTCCCCCAGGGGATGGGTTAAATGCGGAGAACAAATTTCGCACACACACCAGTGTGTGTGTGACAACTAATGGGATTTTAACTTTAATAACGTATGGAGCCTCTGTGTTATTCTGGAAGAGAGTGTCCTTTAATTTTCACGTGAAACATGTCACGAGGTCTGCTTACCGGTGGTGTCTCCAGAACCCTGCCTGGATGCACCACTGCTGCCTACTTCAGCTCGTTCAGTATTACTAAAATGAGGAAAATCGTGAGCCAGAGGGATGCGGGAACGCTGGTCCGTGCACGGATGGACCGTTTAGCTCCACGTGTTCCTTACAGGGGAAATCACTCTAAAACAGCAGCTTCACCTCTGGTTCCTCACGTTTCTAAAAGAAGAATGGGAGTAGCAATTTCAGCTTGCGTTTGTGGAGCAGACACCGTTTCTACGTTTGTGAACCGACTCACAGAGGACAGCGGTGAGGCCGTGTTGCACAGGTAATAAACACATTCTTAGTTTCGTTTTGATGCGAATTGAGAGAATTTCCTGATGCATGCTTAATGCGAAACATGCAACTTGACAAATACTTCTGCTGAAAAATCATATTTAGACCTTCTACTATAGGTCCAGTCTGTATTTGTTGCAGGTACGCTCTGGTTCTTCACTGTTTAAACTCCAAAGACCACGATTTCTACAGAATTCTGTGCTTTTTTCAAAAGATCTTTTTTATACCTGCAGTGTCCTCGATTCAGTCTGAGCAGTCTGAACACTGATCATGAGTTGAGCCACCTCAGCCTCAAGCCGTCGCTTTTCCCAGTCTGCACAGTTTGCTTCATGTTGCTGCAGAGACAGGGAAGCATTGGCCTTTTGCAACTCTTCTGCCAAATGTTGTTTTCCTGAAATGGCATTCACGCTGTAAACAAAACAGTTACCACCTGATCTTTTTCTTAAATGACTCTAGGGTCTCTCACCCTCCTCTGATTGCTTTAAAGACTTCTGCAGCTCCTGCAGCTTTATGGTGTTCTTCTCCAGAGTGCCCGTGAGCTCAGTCACATCTTGACTCAGCTTGACTATCTGAGCCTTGGCTTCATCCTGAGAAAAAGACAAAGAAACTTTTTAGTGGGATGTAGATTCATCTGGGAGGTGTAGGCTTTGGGTCTTTTCTATCCTGTGACTGAGAATTTCATTCATACCCTTTGTCTCTGCGTCTCCCTGAGCTCCTCCTGGAATTCCAGCAAGGCATTGTGCAGGAATTCCACATTCATCTCTCCACCAAGATGCACAGATCCCAGTGGTGAGCTTTCGCTTCCTAAGAAGAGACCAAACTCCAAAGTTTGCCTACATTGGAAGAAGATGGCAGTTTGACACCCCAGTGCAGCGGTGTCAAACTCCAGTCCTCGAGGGATGGTATCCTGCATCTTTTTATTGTTTCCCTGTTAAATTACAGTTGATTCACCTGTGCAGCAGCTCATCAATCACCTGCTGACTGAAATCCCACTAAAACATGGGATAGCGGCCCTCGAGGACCGGAGTTTGACATCTGTGCCCTAGTGGACGTGAGCTGATCTTTACCTTTTACAAATACGCGTCCTCTACAAGGAGAGAGAGGCCGTCTCCGTGAACCTGGTTTGTCAGAAAACCTCGGATGGTCGGTGCCAACAGTGGAACGCAGACCTGCATACAGCGCTGCCAGATGGTGCTCCAGGTCCCTGCATTTGGCTCCACTCAGACACAACTCCTCCTTGAGGCGGTGGGCTCTGGTTTCAGCTAGACCAACCTTCACAGTGAGCTCTTTGACTGTGGTCCTTGAGTCCTCCAGCTCTGCCTCCAGCTGAGCGGTGGTTTCTCTGTGCTTCTGGTCACACTTCTGTTGACAGACTTCTCTTTCCTGCAGCAATGCTCGGCTCTCTTGCTCAGCTGTTTCCAGTTTTCGCACACGACACTGAAGACCTGCAACCTGTGCAAACAGGCGGTGCTGAGTCTGCAGGGACCGAGGATTGTGTGATGTGAAAGGCTGTAAATGTGGTGATTTTTGTTGGGAAATTTTGAAGCCCGGTTCTGTGTAAATGATATAAATGTTCGTTACAGTGCCTGTGAGAGATAGCTGTTCAGATTTCATGGACCAACTTGATAAGTCCATATTCAAAGTACTCTGATGCTTTCATAAAAAAAGTTCTCCTAAATTCTCGGAAATTTCAAAGTGATTTTTGTTATTATTTTATACAAATTCTCGAATTTGCATTACAAAGTGATTTTGATAGAAACTTCTGCAGGATGTGACCCTCAAATGCACCAAAAGTTCAATCCAGGGCTTATGAATTTTTGCTTGAATACGTTTCATAAAACTAGGATATTTGGAATGATAAATTTAGGATTTCCCGTCCCTGTTTGATCCTGAAGTTCCTGCTCGTGCTGTCTGAGGGATCACATGATGCAGTCATCAGGTATCTGAGCTGATGTTTGCACCGGCTTGTTTTTCTACCTCATTTAGCGCTGCTTCCTTGCCAGCCTCGCACTCCAGCAGCCTATGCTTGAGAGCATAAGCCTCATGGCGCGCCTCCTCCTCCTTCTGCTCCTCCTGACCAACCCGGGCCTGAAGCTCCAGCACTTCCTGCCTCTGCCGGCTGTTCTCACCCTCAAGGACCTTTATCTGTTTGCATCAGGATGGCATAAATTACTTAAAGGTAATTCTTTGTTCAAAATAAATGAGACAGAAATGCCCGAGAGTCTCCCACCTGTCTACGCAGCTCCTGCAGCTCTCTGCGTGCCTCCAGGTGAAGCTTTTCCTGCTCTCTCGTTCTGCCTCTCAGCACGCTTAACTCCAGATGCAACGAGCTCCGACATTCCTCCAAGACAGACAGTTTTTGTTCCTTCTCTGCGAGGGTTCGTCTCGCGCTAGTTAAAAAAGTACATAAAACATTCGTCATTTTTAATTAGTTAAAACAAATAAAACCTTTAGTCGCGTGTGACGGCCATACTTGCTGTTGTCACTCTCTGCTCTTTTGATGGAAGATCTCAGCTCCTGATTGGAGACTTGGATGGCCTCGTTTTGTCTGGTCTCGTCACCCAGGAGCCGCTTCAGGTCCAGCGTTTCTCTTCGTAGCTTGTCTTGCTCCTGCGCACAGCCCTGAAGTTCTCTGTGAGCCTCAATCAGCTCTCTTTGCTTCTTAGCGAGGTTGTCCTCGGTCTCCAGCAAGCGCTGACGAACACCTTCAAGCTGGTCACACAACGACAAATCAGGAAGCCTTGAAGGTGAACGCTAAATGTAGATAAATGTTTTCAAAAATACGCACACCAGCCACTTCATCAGATGCATTTTTACAACTGCTTGTTGAGACTGGCCCACCGACTGACTGACCAGTGTTTATAGTGCTTTACATTTAAAAATAAGTAAAACCTGTAAGACCCACTGTAAGAGCAGCAGAACATTCAACACGCATCACGAGACTCAGCAGCTCTGCAGCACTGGTTTGTTTTCAGATTCCAGCGGTCATGCCAGTAGTCGCACGCAGATCACGCAGCAGTTTGATCCACAACTTTGGAGCTGCCGTGGAGAACGAACGATCACCCCGCTGTCTGCGTTTAGATCTTGGAACATGCAAATGAAATGAAGCGGAGGACCTGATTTCTCTATGATGTTTGCGCAATGACAATGTCAACAGGGCTGACGAGTATCTAGTCAACCAATCACACAGCAGAAACTTGGTGCATTTTGGCATTTAGATGATTTGAAAATGACCTGCTAAATTTCAAAATGAGCTTCAGTGACTGAAAATGACGCGGTTGTTGGTGCAGATAGGCTGGTCTGGGTGTGTCAGAAACTGCTGATCTACTCAGATTTGCACCAGTATCCAGTCAGCAGCAGCTGTGTGAAGACAAATATCTTGTTGAGGTTAGAGGAGAATGGTCAGACTGGTTCTATATGATAGAAAGACAACAGCAGCTCCAATAGCCACTGGTTCCTACCAAGGTCTACAGAACAGCATCTCTGATCCACAACATGTAATTTTCATCATAGGTACACTTCAACTGTGAGAGACAGAATGTGAAAAAAAATCCATGAATTCACATGGCAGGATTTTTAAAGAATTTATTTGTAAATCAGGGTGGAAAATAAGTATTTGGTCAATAACAAAAATTCAACTCAATACTTTGTAACATAGTCAAACAATTACTATAGGTCTTTACCAGGTTTGCACACACAGTAGCTGGTATTTTGGCCCATTCCTCCATGCAGATCTTCTCGAGAGCAGTGATGTTTTGGGGCTGTCGCCGAGCAACACGGACTTTCAACTCCCTCCACAGATTTTCTATGGGGTTGAGGTCTGGAGACTGGCTAGGCCACTCCAGGACTTTCAAATGCTTCTTACGGACCCACTCCTTTGTTGCCCGGGCGGTGTGTTTGGGATCATTGTCGTGTTGGAAGACCCAGCCACGTTTCATTCTAAAAGCTCTCACTGATGGAAGGAGGTTTTGGCTCACAGTCTCACGATACATGGCCCCATTCATTCTGTCCTCAACACGGATCAGTCGTCCTGTCCCCTTAGCAGAAAAACAGCCCCAAAGCATGATGTTCCCACCCCCATGCTTCACAGTAGGTATGGTGTTCTTGGGATGCAACTCAGTATTCTTCTTCCTCCAAACACGACGAGTTGAGTTTATACCAAAAAGTTCTACTTTGGTTTCATCTGACCACATGACATTCTCCCAATCCTCTGCTGTATCATTCATGTGCTCTCTGGCAAACTTCAGACGGGCCTGGACATGCACTGGCTTCAGCAGCGGAACACGTCTGGCACTGCAGGATGTGATACCCTGCCGTTGTAGTGTGCTACTGATGGTGACCTTTGTTACTGTGGTCCCAGCTCTCTGCAGGTCATTCACCAGGTCCCCCCGTGTGGTTCTGGGATTCTTGCTCACCGTTCTCATGATCATTTTGACCCCACGGGATGAGATCTTGCGTGGAGCCCCAGATCGAGGGAGATTATCAGTGGTCTTGTATGTCTTCCATTTTCTGATAATTGCTCCCACATTTGATTTTTTCACACCAAGCTGCTTGCCTATTGTAGATTCACTCTTCCCAGTCTGGTGCAGGTCTACAATTCTTTTCCTGGTGCCCTTCGAAAGCTCTTCGGTCTTGGCCATAGTGGAGTTTGGAGTCTGACTGTTTGAGGCTGTGGACAGGTGTCTTTTATACAGATAATGAGTTCAAACAGGTGCCATTGATACAGGTAACGAGTGGAGGACAGAAAAGCTTCTTAAAGAAGATGTTACAGGTCTGAGAGAGCCAGAGATTTTCCTTGTTTGAAGTGACCAAATACTTATTTTCCACCCTGATTTACAAATAAATTCTTTAAAAATCCTGCCATGTGAATTCATGGATTTTTTTTCACACTCTGTCTCTCACAGTTGAAGTGTACCTATGATGTAAATTACTGACCTCTGTCATCATTTTAAGTGGGAGAACTTGCACAATCGGTGGCTGACTAAATACTTTTTTGCCCCACTGTATTACACCAAGAAGTAAGGGCAATTTGCAAAGGGCGTACCTAAAAAAGTGACCAGTGCTAGAATATCATTACAGGTACTTTAAAAATAAAATAAAAAGCCATAAGAAACAACGGTGGTTTGACTGACAGGATGTAATCGGAAAGCTAAACTTTTTCATCAACTATTTAGCTCTAGAAACACTCCGTGACCTTTATTCTGTTTTATAGAAACACGGTGCGTGGAGTTAGAAAAGCCGAGAGGCCAGAACTTATCTGGGTACAGATAAGAGTCTGTTGGGCCCACTGACAGTGTCCCTCCCTATCTCCTCTTTGCAGCTCCAAGTGTAAAGAATCCACACAGAGCAGCATGATTAACTGCAGCCCCCCATGAATTGGTAGATGAGGAGGAGGGAGGATGAAGAAAAGGAAGTTTGTTATGTTTAGAGGCCACACAAGATGGCTCCTTCTCATAAACCCTAATGTGAGAGAAAAACAAGTTCAGTGCTGATCTGGCCAATTATACTTCATTTTATCTGATTGGGGGGGGGGGGGGGATATGAGGGCAGCAGTGTTGTGTTATGTGCATGAGAGAGGGGGACCCAGAGTCTCGGTGGAGCCAGCCTCTCGCTGCTGCGAGGGGAAAAAATAAACACTCCCCCACTGGTTTATTTACACAAGGGGTTAACTCAAACTTTTATTACGGTACCAGGGACTCCACGTCCATGCTGTTCTCCTTCATTTTATACTTTTTAGTCCCTTGTCACCCTTTCTCGTTTCAGCTTTTCAACCATCCAACACACGAATCCTCAGTGAAAACGATCAAACGCGGAAAAGAAGTCGGCGGCAGCAAAAGACGAGTGCGATGCAGAGCTCCGACTTGATGTATGGTAGGGAGGGCTGACCACGCCTCAAGACCTCTCTGCTTTGGCTCCACATGTCTTTATTTACTATATTTTGACAAGGCTAAGGAGACAGTGCAAAGACAGCGTGACCTTAATTTTTGCTTTAAAAAAAAATAAAAGCGAAAAGTCCCTGACTGATAAACAAACCCCCTTTCCGGGGAATCCAGGCGTTTAAATCAAGGATAGCTGAGGCACTTACAGCTCTGTAGTTAGACCCTAATGAGGTGAGTGTGAGCTTGTTATTCGACGAAAACGCCCAGTGACCCTCTGCCTGCAGCCCTGACCTCAAGAACCCCGGAGATGAGATTTACTGCTCTCAGCTGGCTCTGAGGAGTACATACCTGGGCCAAATTATACTCCTTAATTGCAGTTTTATGTTTAGATTAAGGCCAGGAGAGCAACATTTTCCTTTGGTGGATTTGACAAGAGAAGGACAAAGTAAATGAGAGCTGAGTAAGAGGTTTTTAAGAGGGGACACAGAAACTCTCCTTGTAGGGTTTGGCTGAGTGAGCTCTGCACCTGACGGCACCCTGGTGCTGGACGGGCTCTTCGGCACCGGCCAGAGTCAACACAGGTCTATGTTAAATGGCTCTCCCTCACACCGGCACTAATTGGTGCAAACTCTGGGTCACAGTGGACGCAGATCAGAGGTCTCCCACTCTGTGCCAAGCCAAACTGGACTGACATTTCCAGTTCATTTCTCTGATCCTCCAGTAAAAACAAGCTCTGCCTTCTGTGTAGCGGCCATGTTTGCTGCTTGTGTTTCTGTCCGATTGAGTCATCCCTGCAATATCTGGTATTCAGTACTAGTCAGTGTGGCTGAATGATACGCGATCACGTGATCGTCAAAGCTGCGGTTTTTGCAGCGCTCCTGACCGACCCAGGATCTGCGGGGTTTTCCCCGGTTACAGTCAGCGGGGGAGAGGGAGGGGGTATGGGTACTGGAGCTGAGCGTGGCTGACTGAGGTGAACATTTTAGTGTTTTTCTCCGTTTTTCCCTTGCATAGCTCTGCTTCTACAGCCAGTGTTAAATGTGAGCACCTGTACCTGTTGTTCAGCTTGTTGCTTCTGTTGGTTCATCTCTCGGACCTGCTCCAGGAGACTTAGTTCGGCGCTCTGGTGAGAGTTCAGAGACTCTTCAAATCGATTCTGCAAGTCTTGCAACTCAGATTTCATGACAGCTATAGTATTCTGCAGCACAAAGACACACATCTCTACTGTTAGTGAGGATGCACGACACAAGAATGCAGTCCTGCCGCGTTTCTGACCTTGTCCTGCTCCTGTTTGCTGAAGGCCTCTCTCTGCACACGTTCCATTTCCATGCCTGCTGTGGCCAGATCTTGCTGTAAGGACGCAATCTCCTCTGAGAGGGCAGCTTTCTCTGTCTCCTTCTGCGACAACACCTGAGCACAATAAATCATTGTGTGTTCAAAGCAGGGAAGCATGTGATTGCACACAATCTTAATCATAATCTCAGTTTAATGTACCTGAAAGTGTTTTACAGAACTACACAAAGATAACCTTTGATGTTTGATAATAACCCCGTCACGAACCTGTTGCTTTTCACTTTCAGCATGTAGGAGGCTTTGGTTGAACTCCTTCTGCAGCCTGGCCTGCTCCTCCTGTACCTGCTGCAGCTCCTTCTGATTGTGTGCACGCAGCTCCTCACACCGTCTACGCAGCTGCTCCTCAGCTTGCTCCCTCTGAAACAGCAGCCCCGCATACTGCTGATCCTGCCACGCGGCACATATAATTATTAAACTGTTGTACGCATTACAGGTGAAATATTTCTTAGGTGTGTTCTTGCTGTGCGTTATTTCTAATTCCATGTTGTCGTTGGACTTAAATGTGGAGTCGTTTACGAAATCCCATGCAAACTCTGCAATAAAACATACGTAGGAGAAACCGGACGCCAACTCAACACACGAACAATAGAAATGGCCTGTATTTGATATAGCACCTTCTAGAGTCCTGGAACCCCCCAAGGCGCTTTACAACACAATCAGTCATTCACCCATTCACACACACATTCACACACTGGTGGGGATGAGCTACAATGTAGCCACAGCTGCCCTGGGGCGCACTGACAGAGGCGAGGCTGCCGAGCACTGGCGCCACCAGTCCCTCCGACCACCACCAGCAGGCATTGTGGGTTAAGTGTCTTGCCCAAGGACACAACGACAGCGACAGACTGAGCGGGACTCGAACCTGCAACCTTCCGATTACGGGGCGAGCAGTTAACTCCTGTGCCAATAGAACACAGAAAGGAGTGCGAGAAAGAGGCAAATCGTAAACACACAAGAGCAGCAAAAGAAGAAGCAGAAAGTACAATAAAGAAGTCAGCCGTAACAGATCACTGCATAAGAGAAAACCATATAATGGACTGGGACAGCACACGGATCATAAACACCGAACAACAAAAATACAAAAGATGGATCAAGGAAGCAATCGAGATAAGGAGACATGGATGTGGGACCATGAACAGGGACGACGGAGTTTACACGCTGGACCACGCATGGGACTGCATCGTCGGAGAGGGGAGAGCGGGCAGTAGAGGGCGACAACGTCCTCTGCTGCCCGCAGATAAACGGAGAAGGAAGTGACGCGCCACCATCAGCGTCAGCCTGAAGAAGCCGGCAGCTGTCGGCGAAACTGTAGCGTCAATAACAGGTAAACAAAACCGTTTCTGTGTTTTATAAAAGAACGACAACATGGAAGGTGAAATATTTGCTGCTTATGACATGTCCACAGAGACACACGTTAAAAGATCTAGATGATTCCTTTCAGCATTTGGTTGCACACAGAAGCTGATGTTGTGTGTGTGTGTGTGTGTGTGTGTGTGTGGGTTTGCACATTGAGTTTGAACGGTGCACCGTTTATTAGCCTTGTTTTTAAACACAAATGTTCAAAATGATGACACAAATGTACAGTTGTTGGGGCGACGGTGGCACAGGAGTTAAGCGCTCGCCCCGTAATCGGAAGGTTGCAGGTTCGAGTCCCGCTCAGTCTGTCGCTGTCGTTGTGTCCTTGGGCAAGACACTTAACCCACGTTGCCTGTTGGTGGTGGTCGGAGGGACCGGTGGCGCCAGTGCTCGGCAGCCTCGCCTCTGTCAGTGCGCCCCAGGGCAGCTGTGGCTACATTGTAGCTCATCCCCACCAGTGTGTGAATGGGTGAATGACTGATTGTGTTGTAAAGCTCCTTGGGGGGTTCCAGGACTCTAAAAGGCGCTATATCAAATACAGGCCATTTACCATTTAAACTAATAAAAATGTAACTGTTGTCCAACTGAGCAGATTATTTAGCTGTCATTGGAGTCAGGCCCTGTCCACACGTAGCCGGGGATCTGCCAAAACGTAGATATTTTTCTACGTTTTGGCCTGTCATCCACACGAAAACTGAGTTTTTTAAAAACTCCGGCCAAAGTGAAGATCTGCGTTTTCTCCGTTTTGGGTGTCTGCGTGTGGACAGACTAAACCGGAGTTTTAAGGTCCGCAACGTCACTTTCCGCGACAAAAAAATGCTGACATCACGTGTGCGACCTGTGTTTACACTAGCCGACATCATGGATGCCCTCAGAGCTGCGCTCGCTTTATCAATGGTCCAAGCGCTTTCTGCTCGTTTGTTTTTGCAAGCGGAATTACTGCTCCTTGTGGAAGACCACAGACGAAGGACGAGGTTAAGAACGGGGGAAGTACTGCCCCCTACAGGTCTGGCATGTCCTTAACAACGTATTTATCCGGGTACGTGTGGACAGAGTTTGTTTTTAAAACGAGGTGGTGTGGATGCAAGTTTTTGGAGGGGCGGATATTCGTTTTTAAATAAACCCAGCTACGTGTGGACTAGGCCTGAGTCTGAAAACACCGCAGGACTGTCTCTGTCATCATTTATTTTTCCATTTTCAGCCTCGGTGAAACCTCCAGACGCATCCTGCACCTTTCTCTGGCGTTCAGCTTCCAGCTCGTCTCTGTGTGTTTGTTTCATGTTGTTCAGCATCAGCAGGGCCTTCCTCTCCGCCTCGGCCAGCTCCTCCTCCACCTCCCTTCGCTGTTCTGCAGCTTGCTTCAGATGCTGTTCAGCATCCGCCCGCACCTGAGCAGCATCTTCTGCACAGATACATGTACACGTGCACCCAAGCTCCTTTAACTTTGTTTATAGGGGACATTCATCCAAGGTTTTAAGTGGAACACTGCAGCCTAACACTACTTATTTAATCCATCTGTGTTGGTGTGGCGTAGCGAGACCCTGGCCAGCTGAGAAAGCAGCTCCAGTGATACTGCAGCCCAGCTGTTGCAGAGCTCAGAGGTGAAATATGGATCTCTAGTGAGCGGCACTTCATGGCCAGGGGCTTAGCGTAGAGAACAGAACAGGGGAGTCTCCGAGGGAGGAGGCCACTCACGTGTCAAGGACTCGTTAGCCTGGATCAAGCTGCTCCTCTCGCCCTCCAGCCTGGTGCACTCAGCCCTCAGTGACTCGGAAAGCTCTTGGCTTTCAAACAGAGCCGTTTCCAGGGATTCCTTCTCCGTTCTGAGACACAGCAATAAAAGAAAATGCCTGACCTTTTAGGTGCTGAAGGTCGTGCGATCCATTAAGGTGGAGCAACAACTACTGTACCTCCAAGTGAAACCTTCAAACTTATACAGATTATTTTAGGTGACATTTGTTTAAAGTCAGAATGCCACCGAGAACACCATGTTTGTTGGAGTCAGTTAAGCAAACACAAGCAGATACAAACGGCCACTTTACTCCTATCCATTAATAACCCCCACCTAATGAGTTTAAGCCTGTCTCTAGTCGTGCTCTTATCTGCAACACTTGTCATCTCTTTTAAGAATTGTAAACATAAAGTGAAAAAGCGACAAAAAAAAAGTTTCTTAATTTTTCTGTAGCCAGACCATAAGAAACAAACAAACCTCAGCGCCAGCAGCTCCTGCACGAGTCCGCTGGCCTTTCGGTCAACAGAGTTGAGCCTGACATCCAGAGCGGCCTTGTCCTTGGCCAGCTGGTCTCTGTCACAGGTAGCTCTCTTTGCAGCTGCGGTCGACGCTTCCAGCTCCTTCCTGCAGACACGCAGCTCTTCTTCAAGGGTCTGCATCTGCCTTTTGACCTGCAGACCAGAGAAAACAAATACAGAAATATGTATGAAGCCAACTCTTTTCCTCAGAGCTTATGAGTAAATCAGTTCATATACCACATGCAGGCTCAAAGACGCGAGTTCATTATCAAATGTTATTTTTCTTTTATTTCTCAAAAATCTCTGACTGTTACCAGATAGCCTTTATTAGCTCATTCAAACATTAAAACTAGGGACGCACCGATGGATCGGCATTTGATCCCAATCGGCTGATAGCACCCCTATCAGTTTTGATCGGAGTTTTCAAAATAGATCAAAGCAGACCGATCAGGTAGGGTTGTCACAGTAACCGGTGTAGTGGTAAACCCCGGTAAAAAAAAGTTGACAATAATAATAACAGTCTTGTTTTTAAAAAAACTATTATCTCAGTGGATTACCGTGGATGCGGTGTAGGCGTGGTGACCCTTACCAGTCACCGTATCATCTGCTGAAGTTGCCGGCGGCACATGCGCACTTTGTTGTTTACAACCAAAACTCTCTTGGAGCTAAAGCTGAAATAATGGCCAAAGGAGGAGACGGCAGCGCTCAGGACATTTTTTATCCCTCAAAGAAGACAAAGGTTGACAGGTTCGCTGGAGTTTTTGACAATTAAAATTGCACCCACATTTTCTAAGTTAAACACATTTCTTTTAACAACGGTAGTTTCTGCTTCAGCCCTCTCCCCCCTCCCCCTGCGCAGCGGCCGCAAACTCACTAATGCGCCTGCAGCCTCTCGGAGTTCCTGCTGCTCTAAACATTAAAATAATTATTTCATTTTCTGTTCCTCACTTCTGATTACCTTCAATGGTGTCTGTTTGTTGCAACCAGCAGGTACAAAAACTAACTTGTTTTTATTTGACTATTTTTCTGTCCTGCCTGTTTATTATCTTCCTGCATCTCCTCTCAGTCCTAAAGAAAAACTGCTACCTGGGTTCATATATATTCACCTCATGAGTTACCTTTGAACTGCAGTTCTAAAAGATCTACCGACCGCTAAAACAGTGGAGTGCCGCTGCTCGCCGGCCGACTACAACGGGACCGTTTTTGCTGCGGAGTTCGTGCCGGAGCGGAGATAGTGGAATTTTGTGGGTGTGTCACCGGAGGACAAAACAGGTGATGCGCCTCGCTCCGCAGCAGCGAAACGCATCAGGCACAAATAAAAGACAGAAAACATGAAAGGAAATGAGCCGACATGAACGATCGCGTGTTTAATTTGTTTTTGAGGTGGAGACACCTGATTTGGCGGTGCTCAGGACGCAGATGTCTGGAGCGCGTCAACGATCAGAGCTTTGCATGCGCAAGCTGGTTAAGGTTAGGATGGGGGTGAGGGGAAGGTAAAATTGCAAGAGGGTAAAGGTCACAGTTTGGTTAAATGTCTGTTTTACCGCCGGTGTCAGTACCGACGCTCTGGCACAGCGCGTCGCCTCCGCCTCCCGACGCAGGGGCTCATCACCTGCTGTCTTTTCCGAGGACTGCATCTTGTCAGACATTATCACGTGACAGCGACTAGTCGATGACAGGCATAAAAAGTCACTACAGAGCCGTGAAGTCGACTAGTCAACTAGTTCATACAACCCCTAGTATGCACTTCCATTGTTTGTCTCTGTTCTTGCGTCTGTGAAGCACACTGAGCTGCCTCTGTGTGTAAACGTGCTACGTATGCACGCGGTTGGTGTAGGAGACCATTTTCATGTTCAGCCTGCATGTTAAACTCAGAGTGACTATAATGATAATCAGAAATCATCAGTAAAAATGTTTTTCTCTGTGAATCGCACCTTTAAATTACAAAAAGGAGAATACGCCTCTGCTGGGGAAGAGGGGTGAATGGGACCACTTGGTCCCAAGTTAGTTATCGAAAACAAAAAAAGCTGAAAATGTTCTTCTCACATAAAATAAGAAATGAATAACCACAGATGTGTGTCAAACCATGAGCTATACAGTTTCATGTAACACAAACAAGCCATGTGAATGTGAAGAAAGCTAGTCCAGGAGGTGGGAGCAACAAGGAGTGCGAATGACCGACGGTCCCTGACCTGGGAGTTCTCCTCCAGGGCCTCAGCTTTCACCTTCCGCAGGAGGCTCAGCTCTGCCTCCAGCCCCTGGCAGACATCTTGTAGCTGAATGTGGGAGCTCTCCAGAGCTTGTTTTTCAGCAAAGAAATTCATCATTTCCCTTTGTGTCCGTGCTGCAACCTCTCTGGCTGCTGTGCGCTCCACCTCAGCCTCACGTCTCCGTTTATCAAGCTCCGTCTTCTCACTTTCTACCTGGAAGGGAACCCAAAAGATTTCACCAGTGTTTTGGTTTTGGTCACTCACCAATGTTTGCACAAGGACCTCGAGACTGACCTGCAGCACAACGCGATTGAGCTCCACCTTGTCTTTGGCTAAACCTTCACTGAGGTCAGCCATTTTGGTGAAAGACTCTTTTAGAGCAGCCTGCTGACGCTTGAGTTTGGTCAGAGCGTGCTCCTGTGAAGCACGATGGGCCTCCATCTGTGAAACCAACCAACACCATCAAGAGTAAACAACCCATCAGCGATGGCTCCATCCTGCATCAGGAGTGCTGGTGCACACGTAGTTTACTTTGGTTAGAGCCAGAGACAGAGCAGCCTTGTCCTCCTCCAACATCTCTTTCTCCAGATTGATTTGACTCAAAGATTCCTTCACTGTAATGAGTTCTTTGCGCAGACTGGAGTGTTTTTCTTCAAGTTGCTGCGCGCTCTTCTCCCTGAAACATGAAATGTTGTACACATGCGATTCCTTCAAACCTTATCTCTCAAACAAAATCTCCATTTTCACCTAGAAAAAAAAACAAACCCCCCGTTACCCATATGTCCCGTTTCCCTTCTCCGCTAATCAAATCTTCCAGCTGAGGAAATCCTGGAAAATTAATAGAGCGCATCTCTCTATAAAGCTGTAATTCTATGTAAATAATTTACAATTTCATCCAAATATCATCCGGGTGCACCGCTGGCAGCAACTCAACACGTGTTACTGATCGGAGCTGTAAGCTCACGCAGCTTGATGATAATTAGGTTCGACAAGATGTTTGCTGTTTGAGGGACTTTCTTTGTACTCATCAGTACCGTCTCTGGGCTTCTGTGCCCTGCTGAGCTAGTTGCATCTCCAAGTCCTCCCTCTGCTGCCGCAGGAGGTCCCGCTCTCTCTGGAGGTCCGATAATGAGCTCTGTAGTGCCTCCAGCTCACCACGCTGCGAGTTCACCTCCTGCTGCAGCCCGGAGAGAAGCTTCTCCAGGCCTCGTTTCTCACTGTGTCAAAAAGGAGAAAAAGGTAGGCCAGTCAAACAAAAGTCCACAAAGGCCAAAGGTCACACAGTTAGGAAAAAGAACACAGTGTACTTGGAGATGAGCTCCAGCGTGCAGCGATCTCTGCTGCTGCGTTTGAGATTTTCCTCCAGAGCCATTTTAGCTTCCTGACTTTCCCTCTGGATTTCCTGGATCGTCTGCTCAGCCTTTGTCCTCTCAGCATCCCTCTCCTTCAGCTGATCCTGAAAGGTGTCCACCTTCTGCAGAGCAGCTTCCAAACACGCTCGTAGGTGCTGTTGTTTGGAAGTGAACGTGGTGAAAATGTTAAAGGATGCTCCATAAAGATGAGCCCGTTGAGATGTTGCTGTACTTGTGTTTGTTCCCGATGCTTGGAGAGCACGTTCTGGACAGCCTTAACGGTGGCGTTCCTCAGTGGAGACTGGCCGTGGACAGGAGAGGAACATGTAGTCTCAGAGGTCTCCTCCTCGCTGCTGACCAACTGGTGATTATTCAGAACGGATTAAAACATCTTTTAAATCTCATTCCCATAGCAATCACACATGTGTGTGTGCTGTTCTACACTGACCTGATGAATTAGGAACAGAATTTTTTGGAGAGCTGAAATCTCTGCGTGAAGGACTTCCAGTTCAGCTTTGTCCTCTGCTCTCCTCGTCTCCTGAGCAGGAAACCGTTTACGTTAGATAAGCAGCATAGAGAGCAAGTCTGACACTGTCCAGATGGCGGTCCTCTAGAGTAGGAAGTTGTGGACTTCATCAAACCCGAGTCCAGACGACAGCTGGTGTGGCCCTCTCAACCACCTCTAACTGTTGCGACCTACCATCCTGTCCAGGCTGATCTCCATGCTGCGGAGGCTCACGTCCTTCTCACTGTTGTGGCTCTGGAAGCGCTTCAAGGTGTCGCTTAATTCACTAATTCTAGGTAGACCAATAAACAAACAGCACACACACACACACACACACATTTAGGGATTAAGAGGAAAATGTGGGCATGCGTTCCTCCACAAGGACATCAACACTATCATGCTCTGCACAGACACTAACGGCTCTGACACAAACCTCTGATGACATCAAAAGAGGCTCGGACCCAGCTGACAAAGTGACTGACATTCCTAGCATCTTTTGTTTGAAATGTACAGGAGGGCAGACAAAAGACCTGCTTCTTTTATATGAGATCAAGAGAAACTGCGTTTAAAGGTCTGGGGTTTCATCTGAGGGATTACATTCGGTTTGCTTTTTAAAGGAATGCCAAATGTGTCACGGTTCGGTGTTGGTAGGACCTAAAATGCAGGAACCCAAGATGGCACGAGGCAGGAGATGATGTAAAGTAAAATCCTTTCATTAGGATGAGTGAAACAAAGATATATCCAAAAGGGCTGGAGCCAAAAAAACAATAAATCCAAAGAGCCGAGCAGGAGATCAAAACGGTAGAGACAACACGAGCAGACTGACAGAATGACCACAAAGGACCGACACAAGACAAAGACAAGACAGGGCTTAAATAGACTGGGAGGAACAATTAGGGAAACAGGAAGCAGGTGTGTGGAGTGAGGGCTGGAGGGAAGACAGGTGACAACTATCATCTAAATGGGGAAGCAGAACCAAAGGAGGGCAGATTAACACAACACTGAACTAAAGGGCCATTCCCATCTGTACCGGGTCGGCCCAGGCCGGGTAGCCCCAGTCGGCCCCAGCCTGGCCCGGTTGTTTCCACACATCCTTGCTTAGGTATGCAAGGAATGCAGTCAGAGACACTTTCAACTTCTGGGTAATCAGCATGATAATGAATGATAATGAATTGAGCATGCCTTAAGCCCATGTGGGCTGATTCTACCCACCAATCAGAGGCTTGCTCTAATGGAAGGTGTGAATTTGCTGTCAGCAGTGGGTGTGTTGGCCCTGGTCGGCCTGAAGCAGACCCCCTCGAGAAGAGGGCTGAGAATGAGCCTTGGTTGGCCCGGAAAAATACCAGGCCACCCAGATATGTAAACAACCTACGCTACCCGGCACGGGCCGACCCGGTACAGATGGGAATAGGGCTTAAAAGACTGAGGGAAGGAGTCACACACACACAATCACACCTAAATACACACACACACACACTGAGTTGGGGAATGGACACGCACACACCCACACAGACACAGAGCTGGGGACAAAGAGGCTGGAGCTACAACTGGAGGGGATGGGGATGATTGAATGCCTACAAACAGAAAACACATAATTGAGACGCAGACAAAGGACACATGAGGGCGCTATGAGACACAAAAGGGAACCTAGAGAGGGATGGAGGACACCAGGAGACACATAAAGGAGGGGGCAGACGCAGACCATGACAAAATGTGCAAGTGATAACATGGTTCAGACGTACGAGGTCTCAGTCCAAAAACGTCCAGGAATTCTGTCTGAGTCAAGGTCAGCTTGTCTATTTTACAACTATAAATGAAACAGTTCAAACCCAATAAAGACATTTTGTTTGGGCTTAAATATTTCACATACTCAGATCCTTAAAATGCCCCAAAGGAAAAATAAAAAAATCTGTAACGTGTTGGGATGTTTGATTTAGTTATTTGAACAGTGTCTGATAAACAGATATACCCGGTAGTCCAACTTTTAAATTCTGATATCTGGAAAAAAGAGATAGTATATGCAACCCCACCTCATAAAACTACACATGTACACACACACACACACACACACATACATACACACACACACACACACACACACACACATCCATGTATATACACAAATATACACATACATATATATACATTTATATATACATACATATATACATATGTATATATATACATATACATACATACATGCATACATATATATACACATATATATATATATATATATATATATATGTATATATATACACACACACACACACACACACACATTTAAATATATGTGTGTGTGTGTGTGTGTGTGTGTGTGTGTGTGTGTGTGTGTGTGTGTGTGTGTGTGTGTGTGGTGCAAAGTATGATAGACCTACTTCAATTTAAGTCAGACAAGATGTGCAAAACATGCAGAATATCTCCATAACTAACTCAGATCTGTCCTTTTTTGACATTTTCAGTGAGAGGAGATGTAGCAGAAGAGTTTCATGTATAATTTGTGCATGATCTATAAGAGTTGTCATTATGAGAGTAAAAACTGACACTTCTAGTAATTAGTTGATAGTTATTACCTTAATCTACTACAAGTAAATATAAAAAATATTTCTGTCTTTACATACAAACCCCATTGCATTTACAAAATGTGAGGACAGTAAGGATCTGAGACAGTTGTGGGCAAGACAAAATCATCACGTTATCTTTGTGGCATCAAGTCATATATTTGTTTATATTTTCTAAATAGAAAAAGAGTTTACAGACAAACTTTCCATTTCATCATCGTGGTTTTATTGCAACTTTTCACCTCTCCTGTGAAACAGTCCTGACATTTCACAACAAGTTTTGAGGGTTATTAAATAATCAGGCTGAGGTGTGGAGATGGGTTTGAGAGCAGCTTTGCGTACCTGGAGGTCAGTTCAATTTTCTCTGCATCCCAGAGAGCCTGCAGCCCCATGGTCTCCTTCAGCTTCACCTTCAACTGCATGTCCAGCGCTGACGTCTCCACACCTCTACTGGTCCCGCCTCCTGCTCCTCTCGCCTCAAAGTTGTGACACGTAACACGGAGCTGTCGACTAACAGCGACACACTCACCACGCATATCAGACAGAGTTCTGTCGAGAGGAGTTACACGTCAGGAAAATGCTTCGTTTACAGGTTCAGAGCTACTCGTTTGTGGCTTTAGTAGCTTAAAGGTAAAAAAAAAGATGGAGAACGTCATTTAAAATAAAGCAAATCCTGAGGATGTTTCTGGACACGGTATGTTTGACAAGTTCTCTTTAGCACAGTTGTTCCTCAGTTTGTAAACTTAAAGCAACATTTGGGTGATTTCAAAAATGTTTCTGCATCAACGCCATAAGATGTAAACATGACTCAGCATTAACCACCGTGAACTTTAAAAGACTGAAGCTGTTTTAAGCTGGTAGCAACCTGCTTGAGGCCCTGTCCACACGTAGCCGGGGATCTGCCAAAACGTAGATATTTTTCTACGTTTTGGCCTGTCATCCACACCAAAACGGAGTTTTTTCACACGAAAACGGATCTTTTTAAAAACTCCGGCCAAAGTGAAGATCTGCGTTTTCTCCGTTTTGGGTGTCTGCGTGTGGACGGACAAAACCGGAGTTTTAAGGTCCGCAACGTCACTTTCCGCGACAAAAAAAAATGCTGACATCACGTGTGCGACCTGTGTTTACACTAGCCGACAGCATGGTCGCCCTCAGAGCTGCGCTCGCTTTATCAATTGTCCAAGCGCTTTTTGCTCGTTTGTTTTTGCAAGCGGAGTTACTGCTCCTTGCGGAAGACCACAGACGAAGGACGAGGTTAAGAACGGGGGAAGTACTGCCCCCTACAGGTCTGGCATGTCCTTAACAACGTATTTATCCGGGTACGTGTGGACAGAGTTTTTTTTTAAACGAGGTGGTGTGGATGCAAGTTTTTGGAGGGGCGGATATTCGTTTTTTAAAAAAACCCGGCTACGTGTGGACTAGGCCTTAGTGTCGGGTCAGTTTTAGCTCATCGACGCACCAACTCCAGAGTGATGCCTTAACAGCTTCAATCTGTTAAATTTCACAGCCGTCAGTGAGAAGGTTACTTCAGCACTAGTCTGGTAATTTTCATCACACTGTATTGAGAATGTTTTTCTTTTAATGATGTTGTTCAGCACCTTGGGCTTCGGATAATGTTGTAGAAGGTGCTATACAAATAAAATTTGATTGATTGATTGACTAAAAAAAAAAATCTAAAACTAAAATAAAAAAAGACTCGTTTTGGACCTAACCTCTAGATGACAGGAAGTTACATCACTCTGTTGACAGTGACTTTTACTCTTGCACAATAATCAGAGAAGTCCATGTAAATAACCATGTTAAGCTAAATCAAAGGCACGGTAAACGTTCATGAAACATTGTTCTTATGCACCGAGGCCTTTCAGGAAGCCATCTGCCACAGGGATAAGGAATTTATTTTACAACTGTTCCCAGAAGCACACTTCAAAATGATTAAGGCATCCTGTTACGATGTGTTATTTGGATGGCCAAACCCAGGCTGAGTGGGTCATTCTTGCACCTTAATTCCTCTTTTTCATTCAAACACACACTATGCAATCATTGAAATACATTTGTTCTGTTTGTAAGTGCACATATTTAGTTTAATGATGTACGTTTATCAATTCCTTTTCACCTTTTGCAAATTCTAATTCACAAAATTCTAATTCTTCTTTCTGTGGTAAGGTGGAGAAACAAGGACCAGTCGGCCAAAGGGATATTCCTTTGGCTGACTGGTTTGGCGTTATTGGCAAGATCCTTGTACTACTGTGAAGTAGGTCCATGCATTTGAAGTTTGTAGCACCCTGCGCTTGTGCAAAGAGGGGGGAAGATGAGACAGGGTGAGCGTCTGGTCGCTGTATTCCGATTGATTGTGCACCCCGGCTACTTGGTCACAGGGTTGGCTGACTGGTAAGCACGCGTGACTCTCACCCAGGAGCCTGGGGATCGAATCCCGCCTGGGCTCTTTCTTCTCCACCTTGCCACATCTCTTTTATCGTTTTTTACCTGCTGTAACCCCTGGGAGTGGCCGGGGCTCAGAGCGGTTAAGTACTGGAGAGGAAAACTGGATCGTACCACCAGTTCCTGCTGGAGACGGGGTAATTTTAATTCTTTAGTTAAACCTTTGTCGTCTTCCTCCGCTTATCCGGGTCCGGGTCGCGGGGGCAGCATCCCAACTAGGGAGCTCCAGACCGTCCTCTCCCCGGCCACCTCCACCAGCTCCTCCGGCAGGACCCCAAGGCGTTCCCGGACCAGATTGGAGATGTAACCTCTCCAACGTGTCCTGGGTCGACCCGGGGGCCTCCTGCCGGCAGGACATGCCCGAAACACCTCTCCGGGGAGGCGTCCAGGAGGCATCCTGACCAGATGCCCAAACCACCTCAACTGGCTTCTTTCGATCCGGAGGAGCAGCGGTTCTACTCCGAGTCCCTCCCGAATGTCCGAGCTCCTCACCCTATCTCTAAGGCTGAGCCCGGCCACCCTACGGAGGAAACTGATTTCGGCCGCTTGTATCCGCGATCTTGTTCTTTCGGTCGTCACCCAAAGCTCATGACCATAGGTGAGGATTGGGACGTAGATCGACCGGTAAATTGAGAGCCTGGCTTTCTGGCTCAGCTCCCTCTTCACCACGACAGATCGGCTCAGCGTCCGCATCACTGCAGATGCTGAACCAATCCGCCTGTCGATCTCCCGATCCCTCCTACCCTCACTCGTGAACAAGACCCCGAGATACTTAAACTCCTCCACTTGAGGTAGGACCTCTCTCCCGACCCGGAGTTGGCAAGCCACCCTTTTCCGGTCGAGAACCATGGTCTCAGATTTGGAGGTGCTGATCCTCATCCCAGCCGCTTCACATTCGGCCGCGAACCTACCCAGCAAGAGCTGAAGGTCAGAGCTGGATGAAGCTAGGAGGACCACATCATCCGCAAAAAGCAGAGACGAGATTCTCCTGCCACCAAACTCGACACACTCCACACCACGGCTGCACCTAGAAATTCTGTCCATAAAGGTAATGAACAGAACCGGTGACAAAGGGCAGCCCTGGTGGAGTCCAACCCTCACCGGGAACAGGTCCGACTTACTACAAGCTATGTGGACCAAACTCACGCTCCTCTGGTGAAGGGACTGGATGGCCCTTAACAAAAGGCCACCCACCCCATACTCCTGGAGCGTCCCCCACAGGGTGCCCCTGGGGACACGGTCCTAAGCCTTCTCCAAATCCACAAAACACATGTGGATTGGTTGGGCAAACTCCCATGCCCCCTCCGTCACCCTTGCAAGGGTATAGAGCTGGTCCACAGTTCCACGGCCGGGACGAAAACCACATTGCTCCTCCTCAATCTGAGATTCAACTATCGATCGGACCCTCCTCTCCAGTAGCTTGGAGTAGACCTTTCCAGGGAGGCTGAGGAGTGTGATCCTCCTATAGTTGGAACACACCCTCAGGTCACCCTTCTTAGTTAAACCAACATTTGTTACTATTTGAATTTAAAGTTTAGTCATTTTCCTCTTTAAAGTTTAGTTTAGTAACAAACTAGACAGAACTGTTATAGCTGTATAGTGTTTAGTTACCCCTGTTGTTTTCTATTGGTCTGATCAGCCGTTTTATATCACCTGTGTGTGTTATTTTCCTGTAGGGTCAGTTACGTTCGTTTAACCCTTACCCATTATTTCCCTGAGTTCAGTCTTGTTCCTTTGACCTCTTTGGGTTTAAATAAAACACTCGATTTTTCTAACTCTGGTGACTCGGTCCCTACAGGTCTAATGGATGATTCTGACAGTGAACACAGACACGTGGAGCTGATATTTCCAACCGAGCAACACTAAACAGGCGGACTGCTGACCCCGATGACCCGATTCACTTTGATCCTTTGATGAAAGATAAAGGAGGAGGAGAGACGGGGGGTGTTCTGTGGTATCCTGTATCGCTAGAGAGTTTCTGGCATTGTGCCTCACTCACCTGTCAGTGAAAGTCCTCAGCAGGGCAAAAGTGCTCCGCAGAGAGGCGACCTGGCGCCACAGCGCTCTGACTCGAGCCTGCTCACGGCTCGACCGGGAGGCGCTCGTCTGCAGACATGAGCAGGGAAAGGTTTGCGGGATTGTGAATTTTTCACAGCACGTTTAATCCGATGTGACTCCGAAACACACACACAAGCCTGAAAGTCTGTAACACACGGATTTATGTACAAAAGATTTAATGCATCCGAATCAACAAATGCAGCCCATTTACTGCACGAATGCGAGACTGTTTTCACGTTTCCTTCCTCCCCAGCAGCTGGGAGTGTTTTAACAGGAAACAACTACTTAAAAACCATCAAAGAACAAAACTAAATTCATAAAACTGGCGATGAAACGAATACCAATCACCCAAGATCTCAAGGAGTTCAGTGAAGACTGAACTTGAGCTGCTACTGTTGCGTTTCTGGTACAAATCTTTCACTTCTGAGGATTTTCACACCTCTTGCTCTCGCTGCAGATGAGTGTCACACAAGTCGAGGTCCCTGTGGGCCTTCCGCAGGCTCTCTGCTAGCTCCGTGTTGATGGTGGCAGCTTGATCGAGCTGTTCCCGGAGTACAGAGTTCACTTGGCTTAGGCTGGTACTCCTGAAAACACCAGGTCGTGTTACTTTATGAAAAACACATTTCTCAGTCATGTAAGAGGAACGTTGGACCAGAAACCAAAGCTAGCGTTAGGGCTTGTTTAGCACCCACACTAGCTTTAGTCTGTCGAGTCTCTGTTGCCAGGTGCAGCTGCTGTGTGAACACGGGCGACAGTTTTTTAACGGTGAAGCACTTCAGAGACAGATTCAGCATTATCACAAGATCCTTGTAGTTCCATCAGGATGAAGACGGTAAAAACAGCGGCTGCCTGTTGTAACCCCAGATCCACTAGGTACAGGCACTGCCCTTTAAAGCGTCAGTGTGTAGTTTCCTGGTGCTAGGGGTCGGTACACACACTTCAGGGTCGTTTTAAGCCATATCGCTGTGACTGTTTCAAAAACATGTCGTTACCTGAGGAGCAGAAAGCATGCGGCCTCAGTGGGACTCCCCAGAGCAGGGGTGTTCATTTATAGCCCTGGAGGGCCGGTACCCAGCATGTTTTAGGTTTAACTCTGTTTCAGCGCACCTGATGTCAGTCAGCAGGTGATTAACAAGCTTCTGCAGAGCCTGATGAGCTGCTGCACAGGGGAATCAAGAGTGTCGACTCAGAGAAACCACTAAAACATGCTGGAAACCGGCCCCCAAGGACCGAAATCGATCCCTGACCTAGAGAATGCAATGCCGATTATTTTAGATGTATTAGATTATTTTACATTATATTATATATTATTGTACCCCAAAAATGAAAATACAAATAAGAAATATTTTCATAGCTTTTTTCCTGTTGTGGACAATAAATTATTAAAAATGACAAAAAGCGGACAGATTTGTAATATATGTTAAAAACATGTTTTGGAATAGGCCCGTGTCGTTTGTATGAAGACGCAATAAAAATAATTTCTTCATAATTGTACGGCCCGCTCACCTTCTTTGCTCCTCCTGCAGCTGAGTTGATTGTTTCTGTAAAACAACGTGAAGATCCTGCTCTACACGCTTCTGACGCTCAGCCGAGTCCAGCTGGGCCTGCAGCTAAACACACACACACACGCACGCACACACACACACACACACACACGCACACACAGACACACACACACACGCACGCACACACAGACAGACACACACACACATGCACGCACACACAGACACACACACACACACACACACGCACACACACACACACACACACACACACAGACACACACACACACACACACACACACACACACACACACGCACACACACACACACGCACGCACACACACACACACACAGACACACAGACACACACACACACGCACACACAGACACACACACACACGCACGCACACACAGACAGACACACACACACGCACGCACACACAGACACACACACACACACACACGCACACGCACGCACACACACACACACGCACACACGCACAGAAACACACACACACACACACACGCACAGACACACACACACACACACACACACACACACGCACAGACACACACACACACACACACGCACAGACACACACACACACACGCACCAACACATACACACACACACACATACACACACACACACACGCGCACACACGCACGCACACACAATAACCCTTGTGATACCCATAAGGTGCGTAATTGTGGTGTAAACTGTAAAATCACCACAACATCCACCGTCTGAACCCGCTTTGTCCATGTAGGGTCGGGGGGGGGGGGGGGGGGGGGGGCTGGTGCCTATCGCCAGCGGTCGATGGGCAAACAGGCGGGGTACACCCTGGACAGAGTGCCAGTCCATCACAGGCCAACACACAGACACACAGCACAATCATGCACACACACACACACACACACACACACACCTAGGGACAATTCAGACAGGCCAATCAACCTAACAGTCATGTTTTTGAACTGTGGGAGGAAGCCGGAGAACCCGGAGAGAACCCACGCATGCACAGGGGGAACATGCAAACTCCATGCAGAAAGATCCCGGGCCGGGAATCGAACCCAGGACCTTCTTGCTGCAAGGCAACAGCTCTAACCACTGCGCCATTTTGAACAAGTGACCAAAACTGAAATTTATTCAAACTGTTTTTTGTTTGTTTGTTTGTTTGTTTTTTTTTGAAGTAGATCAGTCTCTCCTTACAGGAGTTGACTCTATTAATTAGTGAGCAGAGCTTCAAACGGCACACACCAACAATCTTATCTTTTCACATGCTGAGGTCTTCTCCAAGACCTTCTCCTCAAGTTCGCCACACCTGTTCTTGTACTGGAGAACCTGGAATATAAAACAAAAGTCAACCAGTCAGTCGGAAGAACCTTTCTTTTTTCAGGGTAATACATCAGAACATTAAAACCCGTTTGAGCCACCTTGGTTTGTAACATCTGAACAACTTGGGCTTGTTTCTTCTGGACCTCCTGGTGGGCTTGCAGCCTCTGATTACAAGTCTTTTCTGTGCTCCGATATTGCATGGATCCAGGTGGTAGAGTGTTCTGGTCCGTGTCCACAACTGGCTGCAGCATCGTCGTTTCATCCAGCTGAACCAAGTGAAGCAAAGCAGCTTTAATGAACTGCAGCTATACACAAACAGCATAGAGTCAGAAACTTTGATCTCCAATCGCCTCAGCTGACTCCCTTTGATGAGGAGGAGCAGAGGTCCTCACAGGTCCACCTGAATAATGGCGATCCTGCTCTTAATCTCAAAGGCTGAGCCTGAAAACCGCTCAGAAGAAGCTCATTCCAGCAACCAGTTTCCAGGATCTGGTTCTTCTGGTCATCACCGGCTCTCATCGTCATAGGTGAGCGATGAAACATCATTTTGACTTCTTTACCAGTGGAGAACCTCTGATTACAGCAGATGAGGCCTTGATGCATCGGTCCATCTTCATGCAAGAACAACACCAAGATCCTTAAATTCCTCCGTCTGAGGGCGACTCACTCCTAACCCATAAATCAGGGGTGTCAAACTCATTTTAGCTCAGGGGCCACATCGAGGGAAATCTAGTCCCAAGTGGGCCGGACCGGTAAATAAAAAAAAAACTTCTGATTGTTTTCTTTGTTTTAGTACAATCAATATGAAACAAGGCTGGAGCCTGAGGACAGTGTAGTACAAGTACAACACCGGAAGTGTACTTGAAAATTTGAAAAAAAAAAAAAAATCAATAAAAAAAACATTCCTTAGTGATTCAAAGAGCTTACAGATCACATGGCTAGATCAGTTTCATGCAGCACTTAAAGTATATTTGACTCATTTTACTTTACATCTTTTAGCTTTCACCAGCACATCAACATCAGAAGTCACATCCTGAGTGGCGGCCATCTTCAGGATGGGATTCAAGTTCTTGTGTGAGCCTTGAGCGCAGCTTTGTTTTATTTATACTCATTACAGAGAAAACTTGCTCACAAAGATACGTTTATTTTCACTCTACATTGTAAAGTATGAAAATAAAGTTTACACAACCATCTCGCGGGCCGGATTTAACCCGCTTGCGGGCCGGATTCGGCCCGCGGGCCGCATATTTGACACCCCTGCCATAAATGATATGTGCACTGAATAAAACCAGGCCAAAAGTATGCATCATTTTAACTCACAGCAATAATATTCAGTGTCTGCATGAATTTGCAACACACGTGAGAAGGCGCTGGGGATTAAAGAATCTCAAGTTTGCATGTTGTGCTAGTCTTTTTTCACGATTAGCTGTCAAATGCGTCCAAAAACGCAGATAACAACATCCCGGTCTTTCTGTCGGTGCAATGTCAGATTCTCTCATGTATCTGAAAATCCGAATGTCCTGTAACCTCTCAACTTCATTCATCCTAAACTCCTTCCGCACCGCCCACTCTCTGTGCTGGTGCCAGACGCCCTCTCCTCACTAACACAAACCACATGGCTCTTCAGCACCACAACACACTGCGTGCCTCCAGCCGCCCTCGTCGACTTCTCGTGTAAAAAGAGAGGGATAGATATGGAGAGAGCCCCCTCCCCTGCAGCACACTCCAAACCACCATCCAAACTCTTCAAATCAACCCTGAGACCCCCTCCCTCACCCCCCTCTCGCTGTACCTCATCTCTGGATGCTTAATCTCCCAAGCAGGGTCCAACAGAACCAAGACAATAGTCTTACTGTTCAGCATTGGACCCAGTCCCCTTTGCCAACAGTATTAACACATTTTCTGTTGCCCTTTTCCGAAAAACACACTGCAAACCACATCAGTGGTCATCACGCGTTTGGCTTTGGAGTTTGATATTTTTCTGGAGACCTGGAGAGCACGAGAATGTGTTGTACCGCCCGTGGTTGAGGTGACAGCCATGGGAATTAAAAAAGAAGGAGCAACGTGAGCGGTGTGTTTGAAACACACAGAGCTTGAGCAGCTGTGGTTAGAGGGAATCCTGAGAACAGCTGTGTGAGAAGCAGAAGTCACACTTTGGCCTAAATAGTGTAAAAATGCTGATTTGCTAACAAGACTCGGTTTCATAGATGAACTTTACTAGAGTTTCATGAAGCTTACTATAAAACATTTAAGTTTGGATTAACAAAATTATTTTGAAAAATGAATTCATTTATTTTCTCCAGCAGTCACTGAGTGAGATAGATAATGGCATTGCAGCTGTTATGATCCAGTCTTCAAAGTGAGATTGGACATAATCTGTCAACCCTTGTTCTCTCATCCTTCTTCCATCTCAGGAACATTGCTAAGCTGAGTCCCATTCTGTCCCGCTCTGAACTTGAGACAGCTCTCCGCACCTTCATCTCCTCACGCTTAGACTACTGTAACTCTCTTTTCACGTGTCTGAGCAGAACCTCCCTGAACCGTCTACAGGTGGTTCAGAACGCCTGTGCTCGGCTTCTGACCAAGTCCTCCAAACACACCCACATCACCCCGCTTCTCCTCCAGCTTCACTGGCTGCCGGTCAACTTCAGGGTTCATTTCAAGATCCTGGTTCTGGTCTATAGGGCCTTACATGGACAAGCACCATCTTACATTGGTGATCTTCTTAGTCCCTACACCCCCAGCAGGTCCCTGAGGTCCAGTGATCAAAGCCTACTGGTTGTGCAGCACCAGGCTAAAGGTCAAAGGTGACAGATCATTTGCTGCTGTGGCCCCCAGACTCTGGACCTCTCTCCCCCTGAGCCTGAGATCAGTGGACTCAGTGGTCTCCTTTAAAAAGCAGCTGAAGACTCACTTGTTCAAGCTGGCTTTTGTATGACCTTCTTCACCTCTCTCTCTTTATTCTGCTCTCCCCACCTATTCCACCTTCCTCAGGATCCACTGATTTCCCTCTTTCCTGTTCACTCTCTCTCTTTCTTTACATTTTTTTAATCACAATTGTCTATTTTTTGCTCATTTTAAAAATATTTTTAAACATTTTCTAAATGCTTTTTTATATTTTTACATTTTTGTTTTTGTGAAGTGCCTCGTGATTTTTATCTTGAGAGGCGCTTTAGAAAATGATTCTTCTTCTTCTTCTTCTTCTTCTTCTTCTTCTTCTTCTTCTTCTTCTTCTTCTTCTTCTTCTTCTTCTTCTTCTTCTTCTTCTTCTTCTTCTTCTTCTTCTTCTTCTTCTTCTTCTTCTTCTTCTTCTTCTTCTTCTTCTTCTTCAGATTATGTGAGGTGAATGGCTCAGACATCAGTCACATCTGCCAGGATGCGTGAGTTAAAGTATTTTTGTGGTGGCTAAGATTAGCTGTTCCAGCACCTTCAGTTGCATTCACTCCAATTTTTCATCAGTTCACTCCGACGTGTAATGCTAAGGTTTCAAGATGGTGCACATCCATGCAGCATGAAATCAGCTGCTCTACACTTGCAACTCAGAGAAAGTGGGAGTTAGTGACCTACTTTCCGGGGAGGTGGGTTTCAGATCCGAGATTAGCTTCATAAGGAGGAGAAATGTCTGATGATGCACTTAGTTTTCATCCTCGTGTCTGCAGGTTATTCCTCCGAATCTGAAAACTTGCAACTGAGACAGGAAAATGCACGCATGCAGCCAAAAACGGGTTTGGGGGTATTTTTCATGAGGAAATAATCTCACATGTTATAAAAGCTCCAAAAAGTGGATTTTCCATGATATGGCCTCTTTAGGGTATTTACCATCACTAAACAAAAATAAAAAACTCGGCTGTTTATTTGGAAATTTTGACCGATAGACTTAATATTTTTTAGATTTGTTTGGTTTGTGTGCCTAAGGACCAAACAATAGCTTCATTGTGATTTTGCTCTGACACTCTAACAACGATCAATAGCATGTGGAGATCTAGCTCTGGCCCAACGACATATTTCAGTGCCAGAAAAGCAACAATATCGAGACAGCCTTTTTAAGATCTGCAACAAAACTACAAACTCTGATCGAACCGAATGACGTTGTGCATCATCTAACATGGAGCATGATGGTTTTTATCTTTAACATCAGTTTTGGGCATGTTCTAAATTGTGCAGTACTTCTGAAATGTAATCACCAGATGAACAAAATGCAGGAACGAGTCAACCCCTCCTCCCAAGAACTGGTAGGACTCGTTGTCCCCAGATGTTTACAGATGATCAGCATGATGTAGGTACACCGAGCACTTGTGTGGACCCCTGCCTGTCCACCTTGTTGTGCACTTACTGACCAGGCGTCCCTGGCTGCTCACATGGCTCTGAGCCTTGACGTGATGGGAAGGCTTGTTTGCTCTTTTTCATGCAGCAGTGTGAGGGCTTCTAGCCAGAGCCTCGCCCTAAATCTACACTCAACAGAGACGACGCTTTTTTATGGTTTTTCCCTTCTCAGCTGTAAAGATGGAGGCTGCTCTGGATTAGCCATGCTCCATGCAGAAAGCTCCCAGGAGAGCACCCTAACTTCTTCTGTGGAAACCCCACCTTCACTTTCCTCTCCTAGATCCTCTACTCACTTGGTTTCCTTGCATCACTAAATTGCATCACCCGCGTCGACACATGAGCGGGACCTCATTGCTTCTCAGTGCACCCTTGCAGAGGTGACGGTGAAGGCGAAAGAGAGAGGCAAGTAATCTCAGTCTTCCATCTGCCCTGACTAAGGGGCTTACGAGGCTTAGTGGGGGGCCTTAGTGCTCGCTGAGGCCTCTGCTGTTTGTGATCCGCTTCAGAGCACAATCGCTCTCGAGTCTTCATGGTTCCCTAAAGTGAGCTGAGGCCGGTCCCACGAGGCCACAAAGTGGCATTCTGTAATAATGTTAGAAACACAATTCATTCAAAAAGGGTCTTTATGTCATAGAGTGTTTTATGACTCCATGTGGTAACTATGGTTTCTTTTCTGTTTTCACTCCCATGTATGTTTCTTGGGCTTTTCAGGCCCTTGCAATGTGGTTTAAGTTAGCTTTTCACATTTCTCGATATTTATGATTTGTGCCACTCCTCGTGTTGTCTCTTTGGATAAATATTTCAGGAAACATCAAAGGATAATCTTGCTTTGATTCAGCTGCCAACAAGCAACAAGAGAATCCTTTTTAATGCTTGTGTGAAGGCTTTGGTGTTTGGGCCAAAACTTGCTGCGTTGCCCGTGTGGTAGATGAAAAAAATCAATCCTTCTAGATACGAGTTAGGATTGCAATATCCTCTGGCTGACCCAGCGACCCAGCTGAAGATCTGATAACATGCCAGACTATTTAAGCCTTAAAGGACTTGTTCACCCAGAAACCTCTTAATTCTTGTTCTTTCTGAAATATGGTTGGTCACTCTGAGTCGCATATCCATGTAGGACTTGTTAATTTCCTTCAAACCCTATTGTCTGCATTAGCCACAATAATAATAATAATAATAATAATAATAATAATTATTATTATTATTATTATTATTATTATTATAGTTATGTATTATTATTACTTATTATAATAAATAATAATAATAATAAATTTAATAATAATAATAATTATTATTATTACTATTTATTGTTGTTGTTATTATTATTATTGTTATTAATAATATAATAATAATTATTATTATTTATTAATAATAATAATAATAATTACTATTATTTATTAATAATAATGACAATAATAATAATACTTATTGTTATTATTATTATTATTATTAGTTATTATTTATTATTATTATTATTAATAATAGTAAAAATAATAATATAAATTATTATTATTATTATTATTATTATTTATTATAATTAATAATAATACTAATTTTAATAATAATAATAATTATTATTGTTATTTATTATTATTATTATTATTGTTATCATCGTTATTTTTAATAATAATAAATAATAATAATAATTGTTATTTATTATTATTATAATCTTTATTATTAATAATAATATAATAATAATAATAATTATTATTATTATTATTTATTAATAATAAGTATATTATTATTATTTATTATTATTCATAATAATAGTTATTATTATTATTATCATCATTATTTATTATTATTAATAGTAATAATAATTATTATTTTTATTATTATTGTTATTATTTTTTATTATTATTATTATTATTATAATTGATAAGTTTTTAACAAACAAACAGACAAATAAATGAAATGAGAATAGATTAATGTGATGTGAATGCTTGGTTGAATAGGTGGGTCTTTTGTCAGCAGCATGGATGTGTTGAGGGACAGAGTTTCATAGGGTAAGGGCAGCCACGGAAAAAGCTCTGTCTCTGACGGTGCGGTGCACAAGATGGGAAAACAATTGTGTCAAATAAAACCAGTCTCTTCTACGTCACAGTGGAAAATTAGCATTTATAGATTCAACCACTTTGGCTTGCATCCACAGAATTCTGTGCTGATTTTGCAGCCAGGAGAGGGCAGAGCACTTCTTGACTATTAGACGCTAACCATTAGCATTAGCAACTCTGCAACATGGTGGCACATGTTCAGGTTGCTGTTGTTCGTGGAGATAAAACATCGACATTGCATGTTTTACCCAAGGAAGAAGAGGAAACGAAGGCAGCAGAGGAGTCACTGTGTGAGATGTTTGTATATCATGAATATTTACGAGTAAGACTTGCTGTCCACCCTCTCTTTTGACTAACTTCTACTTCCTGAAACAGGAGCGCCAGACTTTTTTACACAGAAGACTACTCACAAGGCATCCATTCATACTGGAGAGCACAGTAGATATATTGTAAAGAAATTAATGTGACCTCTAAACATTAAACAGATTTAATGAAAACAAACCAAAAAGGTACTTTCCCTCGCAACTTTCCTGTTACAGAACACCAGTGTTTACATGTTTCAGTTCATTGATCATTTCATGCAAACTCGGCAACACCAGTCCCTTCTTCTTGTCCCGACTCTTCCAGAGTGACGTCTGCTTGCGAGTGCAACATCCACTCAGCATGCTAAGGGTTACAGCTGCAATCGTTTTCTCTGGCTTGGCCTGGGCCCAGAGGTTTAATAAAGGGAATTAATGGAGTGCACTATCTGTCAGATTCCTAAACACAGCTGGAGCGGATGTCCATCGCCCCCAAGCAGCCCAAAAACTCACGATCCTACTTGAACAACAAACTTGTTCCCTCTTCCTCTCACATTATCCCCCGAGTGCTGACTCTGTGAAAGAGCCCCAGCTGATTGTGAAAGCTGTTTATGTATCATCACTGACTGTAATTACAGAGCGTGGGGTAACAAGCGGGCAGAGCGGAGGGGAGGAGGAGCCACTGCTGCGAGCGTGTTACCACATAGTGAACTTTTTGGTCATGCATGGGAACAGCTGCTGCACTAGTGGTGGATGAAAACAATCTACGTGGATGCGTTGAACTACTAATGCGTGTGTGCAGAAGCACATGGCCAGGTCTGAAGCACGTAAAACAAACAGCCCCTGTCCAGGATTGCAAAACAAAACTCAGAGGCATCCACTTAATCGGTACGTTTGTTGTTTTTCTTTAAACTGAGGCGACACGAGAAGAAAACTTCCATCACAATGTCAGCCTTCAGAAAGGCCTTTAAAGAGCAAGTCACCCCCTACAGGAGTCTAACTCCACCCCCACTTCATGTTTGAAAAATGCAACAAATGCTGTTGCTTGGCAGACCGAGAGGGCGGAGCTTCTAACACATACACACACAGGCTCACAATGGCATTGTGACATCATAATGTACCAGTTTACATCATAGCATACCTTTTAGCCAATAGCGATGGCAGATTTAAATGAAAATACAGTGCAAAGTTTTTACCTGACAACGGCGCAACACTGCCAGTTTTAGGCAGAATATTTAAATTTTAACTAAGATGTACTGAAGTGCCAAATTATTGACGACACGTGTCTGCAGCACGATTAGACGCTCGTTTATTTAGTTTATCAGCAAAAAAAGTTTATTTGGGGGTGACTTGCTCTTTAAAGAGCAAGTCACCCCCTACTAGAAACTTACTTCACTCCCACTTCACGTTTAAAAAATGCAACAAATGCTGTTGCCAACCAGACCAAGAGGGCGGAGCCGCTAACACACACACACACAGGCTCACAATGGCATTGTGACATCATAATGTACCAGTTTACATCATAGCATACCTCTTAGCCTATAGCGGTGGTAGATTTAAATTCAAATGCAGTGCAGAGTTTTTACTTGACGACGGTGCAACGCTGCCAGTTTTAGGCAGAATATTTAAAGAGCAAGTCACCCCTTACAAGAAGCGTACTCCACTCCCACTTCATCTTTGAAAAATGCAACAAATGCTGTTGCCTAGCAGACCGAGAGGGTGGAGCCACTAACAAATACACACACTCACGACATTGTGACATCATAATGTACCAGTTTACATCATAGCATACCTCTTAGCCAATAGCGGTGGCAGATTTAAATTCAAATGCAGTGAAGAGTTTTTACTTGACGACGGTGCAACGCTGCCAGTTTTAGGCAGAATATTTAAAGAGCAAGTCACCCCTTACAAGAAGCGTACTCCACTCCCACTTCATCTTTGAAAAATGCAACAAATGCTGTTGCCTAGCAGACCGAGAGGGTGGAGCCACTAACAAATACACACACTCACGACATTGTGACATCATAATGTACCAGTTTACATCATAGTATACCTCTTAGCCAATAGCGGTGGCAGATTTAAATTCAAATGCAGTGCAGAGTTTTTACCTGACAACGGCACAACACTGCCAGTTTCAGGCAGAAAATTTAAATTATAACTAAAATGCACTAAAGTGCAAAACTATTGACGACACGTGTCTGCAGCACGATTAGACACGCATTTATATAGTTTATCAGAAGAAAATTGTTGATTTGGGGGTGACTTGCTCTTTAAATTTGAACTAAGATGCACTGAAGTGCCAAATTATTGACAACACATGTCTGCAGCACGATTAGACACTTGTTTACATAGATTATCAGCAAAAAAAGTTGATTTGGGGGTGACTTGCTCTTTAAACATGCTTTCTGAGGGGAAGGCAGTTCATTTGGACCAGTTCTGGCTTGGTTCCAGTTAAACTGCTCGCTGAATTAACTGGATTTAGCTAGCAGAATCACAAAGCTACAAACAGAACGGGGTTAGAAAGGACCGTAAAACAATTAAAGAAATTAAAGGCTATCTGCACCAGGAAAATGCAATGTTGATGTTTTGTCTCCATAACAGAAGACAGGCCTGAAGGTGTTCCGCCACGCTGTAGAGCTGCCAGTGGTCGTCTTCTGACGCCTGAAATGCAATTATACTGTTTTAGGCAGAAAATGTTATATTTTAATTAGTTTATTTTAAACTTAAACTACGACCATAACTTTAAATACCATAAAACTCATGGTGTTGTATATGAATGGTCATGATCTGAAAGTAACTTACAAGAGTGCAAACTGTGAACATTTTGGATTAATGAAGAATAAAGAGGGCTGTGTAGCTGCTTTGTGCTTTGTACAAAAAACAAGCGTTTTCTTCAACAGTCCTGAGGGAGACGGCTAGTGACCTTCACGGTTTTCCCCATAAACAGCACAGCCACGCGGAGTAGCAAGCATAGGAAGCAAAGAAGGGAGACGCCGGTTGTCGTGAGCACAGGGGGTCTGAGTCTCCTGGAGCAGACCACAAGGAAACCCTTCATGAAGCGGTCTCTCCTTCCCCTTATTTATACTTACAAACACCCCCATATGTGTCCAGATGTAGCATGAACAAATGATGCTTTTATCACATCTGCCCCGCACAAAACATGTAAAACAAGCATTTGTAGAAGTGAGTTAATTAAATAAAACAAATAATAGTGCAAACAGATAAACTATTTGTTTGTACTTAAAGGCTTTCCTTACAGGAGCGAGTTGCTGTGCTGTTGCTGTGGTTTTTCATCTTGTGTGTGCATTGCCCTCTTTAAAAATCATTCACACTTTTTTATATGAAGGCTTGAGAAAAGGTGGAAGAACAAGTCACATGAAACATCAGTTTTCCGAGCAGTGACAGATTTTTTAGTAAGAAAAAGCAAAGATGATCAGTATTACAACTAGTAACTCAACACATGCATGTTACACTGCCTGGCCCCAAACAAGGTCACACTCTAATATTTCATTGAACTGCCTTTAGCTTTGATTAAAGCACACATTCGCTGTTGCATTGTTTCAATAAGCTTCACACACGTCCCAATATTTATTTCCATCCAGTGTTGCAGTAATGTGTCACCAAGCTTTTGCACTGATGACGGTAGAGTGTGACCGCTGCACAAAGCCTTCTCCAGCACATCCCAAAGATTCTCTATGGGGTTAAGGTCTGGACTCTGTGGTGGCCCAGCCATGTGTGAAAATGATGTCTCATGCTCCCTGAACCACTCCTTCACTATCTGAGCCTGATGAGTCCTGGCATCGTCATCCTGGAATACGCCCGTGCCATCAGGGAAGCTGGAATAACCTGGTCATTCAGGATATTCAGGTAGTCAGCTGACCTCATTCTTGAAGCACATCCTGTTGCTGAACCTAGACCTGACCAACTGCAGCAAGCCCAGATCATAGCACTGCCCCCACAGGCTTGTACAGTAGACACTAGGCATGATGGGTGCATCACTTCATCTGCCTCTCTTCTTACCCTGATGCACCATCACTCTGGAACAGGGTCCATCTGGACTCATCAGACCAGTTTTTAATAAAGCGTTGGACAGTTCTTAACCCAGTTTTAGTCGTTTCTGCATCTCCTTAGATGTTTTCTCTGCTTGATGCTGATGATCTGACCCTTCTCTAACAGACCAACATCTTTCCCACGACCACCAGATGTGTCTTTCCACGTGGTTGTTTAAGAAATGAGAAGCTGCTCATTGCACCAGTTGGGGTTAAAGAAGTCGTTTATGTTTCAATAACCTATTTGCTTGCTTAGATCCAGGTGGTGACTTTTTGGGCCAGGCAGTGTATTTTGGTTAAACAAGTTGACAAAATAAATTTCTTTGTGATAATGTCTTGTGCACTGCTTTCAAAGGACATCCATAAAAAGGATGGTGATGCCACCTGTGCCTTTAATGTATTCTCTTTGTGAAAACAGAAAACAACGACCTTCTCCGTAGCTCAACGTGGACCTGAAAGTGTTACGCTGCTTTGATTCTCTCCTACCCTCTCTGTGAGACCTGTGTGCTTGACTGGTGGCTGGTCACGGTCCATCAGGCTGGTGGACGGCTGCTCCCTCGGGGCCTTGGTCTCCTCACCACCGACCCCAGAGCTGACACCTGGGACAGAGAGACGGATCAAGCTCAGGAGTGTCGAGCGTTTTCTACCGAGGTGATAATTCTAACTGGTGTAGGCATTCCCTACCCGATGGCTGCTCAGCCAGGTTGCTGGCGATAATCTGGAATATTCGAGTGGTGATGGGTACAGGTGTTGCTCCAGATGCCTGTGGATCACCTTGAAGCGTCAGATGTCTTTCTCCAGTGCTGACATCTGGGGGAAGCAAAGACTCCTCCAGTTTCTGCAACCAGACCAGGTCACCCAGCTTGTTAGGAAACCAACTGTAAACCCAGTCAGTGTAAAATGCGCATGACTGCACTTTGATGTTGAAGTATTTTTTTAAAATAACCAGATGAGTCGTTTTTCTGTGTATAAAGTCTAACAGGTTCAGTGAACGAGTTAGGGTGTCCAATCCTGGTCCTGGAGGGCCGGTGTCCAGCAGGTTTTGTGGTTTTTTTCTGCTCCAACAGGCTTGATTCAGTGGTTGAAACACCTGTGCAGCAGCTCATCAGGCGCTGCAGAAGCCTGTTAATTAGCTGCTGATTGAAATCAGGTGTGCCGAAACAGAGTTCAAACTAAAACATGCAGGACACCGGCCCTCCAGGACCAGGATTGGACACTCCTGGGACTTTTGTCTTGGACATAATCGTTGTAAAACAGCCGCCCATTTAATTAGCATTAGGCCGTTCATACATGCGGTACGTGTGTGAGTAAAAGATGCCTCCTGAATGTGAAGCAGAAGTATAATGTTCAGTTTCTATGACTGTGTTGCTTTGTGCCTATTAAAAAGGACTTGATTTACTTTTTTACCTTGATTTGAGATATAATTAATTTATTTGACTCATTTTAACCATCTATGTAAGTTTATGCCAACAATCCACATCACTACCTGTTTGATCTGTGCTGTCTGACAGGTGT